>NC_041224.1:124208361-124208967 GCF_002837175.3 Physeter macrocephalus | reverse complement strand
AAAACCAGACAAAGATACTACAAAAAAAGAAAATTACAGATTGATATCACTGATGAATATAGATGCAAAAATCCTCAACAAAATACTAGCAAACAGAATCCAACAACACATTAAAAGGATCATACACCATGATCAAGTGGGATTTATCCCAGGGATGCAAGGATTCTTCAATATACACAAATCAATCAATGTGATACACCATATTAACAAATTGAAGAATAAAAACCATATGATCATCTCAATAGATGCAGGAAAAGCTTTTGACAAAATTCAACACCCATTTATGATAAAAATGCTCCAGAAAGTGGGCATAGAGGGAACCTACCTCAACATAATAAAGCCCATACATGAGAAACCCACAGCAAACATCATTCTCAATGGTGAAAAAATGAAAGTATTTCCTCTAAGATCAGGAATAAGACAAGGATGTCCACTCTCGCCACTATTATTCAATATAGTTTTGGAAGTCCTAGCCATGGCAATCAGAGAAGAAAAAGAAATAAAAGGAATACAAATTGGAAAAGAAGAAGTAAAACTGTCACTGTTTGCAGATGACATGATACTATACATAGAGAATCCTAAAGATGCCACCAGAAAACTACTAGA
>NC_041224.1:124163046-124208168 GCF_002837175.3 Physeter macrocephalus | reverse complement strand
TGAAGAGGGTGTGGAGAAAAGGGAACCCTCTTGCACTGTTTGTGGGAATGTAAATTGATACAGCCACTATGGAGAACAGTATGGAGGGTCCTTAAAGAACTAAAAATAGAATTACCATATGACCCAGCAATCCCGCTACTGGGCATATACCCAGAGAAAACCATAATTCAAAAAGACACATGCACCCTAATGTTCATTGCTGCGCTATTTACAACAGCCAGGTCATGGAAGCCACCTAAATGCCCTTTGACAGACGAATGGATAAAGAAGATGTGGTACATATATACAATGGAATATTACTCAACCAGAAAAAGGAATGAAATTGGGTCATTTGTAGAGACATGGATGAATCTAGATTGTCATACAAAGTGAAGTAAGTCAGAAAGAGAAAAACAAATATCGTATATTAATTCATATACGTGGAACCTGGAAAAAATGGTACAGATGAACCAGTGTGCAGGGTAGAAAGACGCAGATGTAGAGAACAAATGTATGGACACCAAGGGAGGAAAGCAGCGGGGGTTGTGGGTGGTGTTGTGATGATTTGGGAGATTGGGATTGACATGTATACACTGATGCATATAAAATGGATGACTAATAAGAACCTGCTGTATAAAAAACTAAATAAAATAAAATTACAAAAAACAAAAAAAAAGATGATATTAGGAAGTTAGCAATATTAATTCCATATCAATTAACATGCCTAATTGGGCATATGTACCAACTCTAATCCTTCAAATTATTTTTTTCTCAGTTTTTAAAATTCTTGGGGATGAGTAACAATGAATACTTAAACTTTACCTGAAATTTTTATTTCATTTATTATATTTTATAAGAAGCACATCTGATAAAATGTTATCAATTTTCAATTGTTGTTGACTGTGTAGATTCATGTTATATGATTTTCCGGACTTCATTTAAAAAAAGAAAAATTGTGTTTTGGGAACAAAAATTTTTCAGTGCTTTCAAGTGTTCTCTTAAAAATAGTATAAACATTAAAGATATTTATTATTTTGATATCATAATGATGTTAAGTATGTTGCAAAGCATTTTGACAGTTTGAGGGAACAGTTATACTTTTTTGTCTTCAGACTCTCAATAGAGAGAATTCTCTGTACATTGAAATTGCAAAACCTCAAGCAAGAATCAAAACTTAGGGACTCTTTGGAAAGCCCTGGCTTCCTCCTTCTTCTCCCTTCTTTTACTATAACTAAGTTTGCACAGTGGAATAGAATCATTTTAAATCAACTGTCCCTACATATTGAAGGATTAGTTACTCATATTACTTTTAATTCATTGGAAAAGATATCAATTTGTTTCTGCACCTATCCTAATACATATATATATATTTTTATATATATATACACATATATATATATAAAAATATATATCAGGGGGCTTCCCTGGTGGCGCAATGGTTGCGCGTCCGCCTGCCGATGCAGGGGAACCGGGTTCGCGCCCCGGTCCGGGAGAATCCCACGTGCCGCGGAGCGGCTGGGCCCATGAGCCATGGCCGCTGAGCCTGCGCGTCCGGAGCCTGTGCTCCGCAACGGGAGAGGCCGCAACAGAGGGAGGCCCGCAAACCACAAAAAAAAAAAAAATATATATATATATATATCAGGCATATAACTTTATATCATTTTCCTTTTATATTGTTTCTCATATATATTTCTCCAAACTCTTCCTCATAGTATTTAATGACAAGCTTCATGTTTTCTTCCTTAAGTTACTCATGTATAAACAAGTAAATCTTTCTTGTTTGTTTTTTTGTGTTCATGGCTGAATTACATATTATTCTAAAATTGTGTTTTCAAAAAAATCCATAAGAATTATAACTGACTTTCATATAATCACTTTTACTGCATTAACCTAAGTAATAAGCGGCAAAAACTAATTTGAGAGTAACTTTCTGCTTCCAAGGACTATGAGCCCCCATTCACTCATGCGTTTTTGATGTTTTTAATGATATGGAGTCAAATGTGTAAGTTAGAACTTTTTCACAGCTTGTATTAATGAGATAACTACTTGAATGATATGAGAGCACACAGTTCAGTATCCCACATGTAGGTGAGTATTGGATGACTAATAGACATATTATTATTATTATTATAAGAATTTAATCTGCATACTACTTTCTATATTGTCTACTGATATAACTTATTTTGGCAAAGATGTTTTCCATTTGTTTTGTTTTGTTTTGTTTTGTTTGCGGTACGTTGGCCTCTCACTGTTGTGGCCGCTCCCGTTGCGGAGCACAGGCTCCGGACGCATAGGCTCAGTGGCCATGGCTCAAGGTCCCAGCAGCTCCGTGGCATGTGGGATCTTCCCAGACCGGGGCACAAACCTGTGTCCCCTGCATCGGCAGGCGGACTCTCAACCACTGCGCCACCAGGGAAGCCCTCCATTTGTTTAATGAATTGTTTCAAAGGTAATCTGTATTTCATTTGTTATTTCATCCCTATTCTTCTGAATAGGAAGATGAAATCATATAAATTAAAATTATATTGAATACATAGAAATTGAGATATTAAAGCAAGTATTCCTTTCGGAATATTGTGTACTGTACTGAATTTTGATGAATATTTTATCTGCATCGTTCTCCTTTGTACTTAGGACACATTGTGTCATCGAAAATGTGATCCTTGCACAGTGGTGTTATATTGGTAAAGTCAGGAGTGCCACTAGATCCCAAGCACTTAAATACATGAAATTATTTATTTATGAAAACAAACAGCCCTATCCTCAATTCGTAGATGGTAAACCTGATATACAACAATTGTTAGAAACATTCCAAAGCCATGTAACTAAAAGTAGCAAAAAAAAAATGGGTTGGATTCAGTTTTTAAAAGCATTGTTCTTCCCTTATTACTCTATCATGTAACCTGATATTATTAAAAATATATATACATATTCTTTAAGGCACTACATATGGAGTACTGTGTTGGTGATAAGAGCAATTAATCACATTTTATACGATCAATCATATCATCTCACTTGAATCTTACAACAACCCTGGGTTAAGGCAAAGAAATTGACTCTTCGATGCTGTAATATACTTATTTTCATGTCACTGGTAAAAACTTGAATCAGGACTCAAACTTAAGAAGACCATTGCCTAGATACATGCTTTCTCCTCTATATCAAGAGCTGTTTACAGAAGTTCATCTGCCCTCTCACTGAAACTGTTTACCAATACTGATGGGAAGGTAAGATTGGTATTATTGACTCCATCTCATAAATCTGACAACTGAGGCACAACCTAGAGGGTCAATGAGAGAAGTTAGTGGCAGGGCCAGAATTAGAATTTACTTCTCTAAGCTCAAGCTATCTTTCAAAACCATACCAATATCATGTTAAATAAAATGATGACTCTTTACCTGAGTTATTATTTTTCCCCTGAAGGCTATATAAAAAATTATAGGTACATAATCTACTATTTCCTAAAAATGTATATATTGCTCAAAGTGATGCTATAAAGATAAAAATATTCTTCATAAGTGTTAGATAAGAAAATAAGACTATAATTCTTAGCTTCTTTGTGCATTTAAATAATTTTTTTAAATCTCAAATCTCAGTGATTTACAATAAGAAATATTTTATTCCTCACATTATATGCTTATGGGTATGAGTCAATGACTTATTCAAAGACTCAGTGTGAAGGAGCAGCCCTTATTTGGAACATGAAATTCTCATTTCAGAGGAGAAAGAGCAAGTTACCTTGTGAAACATAATGACTTTTAAATCTTCTGCCAATGGAATATCTGCTCACATTCCACTGGTCAAGGAAAGTCACATGGCCAAGCTCAACATCAACAGGCAGAGGTTTATCCTTCTCCCACAGCAAGCACTGCAACTCCAGGGAATGTAATCCTCTTACAGTAGGAAATTTTACAGTAGGGAAGTAAATGATTGTGAACAATCATATCTACACATAGTGTTTAACACAAATTAATAAGTGACAGAATTGGACTTTTAATCTAGGCCTACAGACTTCACAATCATATTGGCCTTTCAAAGATAGCTTATTTTACAGATTAAAATAACATTATAAATTATGTACATTATTTGTTCTTATGATTAAATGGACAGAGATGGAATTTCAATTATCATAGGGGACATGCCCACATTTAATTATAAATTCCAATATTGGTTTTCTTTAATGAATCATTTACTTTACTTTTTCTGTTTTGGCAGAAATTGTATTTGCACATTTCACATGACATCAAAAAAGATGTTTAGAAAACAGTAAGTGGTTAATATGACAGTTCTTTTCACAGTTTGCTAATTTAACAAAGGTTCTATTTTTGTCAAAATAGCCAACTATGCCTGAGAACACTACCAAATAATTAAATCAAGGTTTTCTCTTTGTTTCCTGGATTATGGCTGTCAGAAAGCTGTATGCCAGGTCTATAAATGGGTTGCAAAATACAAAGCTTGAAAGGATTAACCACCCATTTCAAGAAGCCAATCTCTTGCTGAAGCACTGAGTGACCAAGTGTGCAGGAATCATGAGGTTAGAAATTGGAGATAATAAAAGTCAGTACAATAACATTCTCTTTCATGTGTCAAGAACACATTGCAACACTGTGAAGAATAAGTTTGTCACCACCTTTCCTATCCTTCTTGTTCATATCCCTGCAGCTGTCTGGTATAATTAGGAATAATTAGTTCTCTCCCTCCACTGTGTACCTTCTCTGTCAGTCCTGGCACATCACAATTTCTGTGCATTTTGAGGGTGGTCTGGGTATTGCTGGCAAGATCAGCTAGCCAGATACAAAGATAGTAGAAAGAGAGCTTGCAGCATAGTGAGTTCTCCACTGTATGGGAGGCTCAGAAACTTTTGACTTCTTTCTTCATTTTTGCAGACAGAGAGGTGCTATAGTTGAGTGGTTAAGAACATATACTCTCAATCCAGGCTTCTTTGAGTTTGAATTCCATTCTGATATTTTCTAGCTGTGTGACCTTTTCCAAATTACTCTGTTTTCCAGATTCCATATTTTTAAAATGAGGATAATAGGTTTGTTTTTAGGAGTAAATAAACTAAATTCTATATCTATATATCTCTAACAGCTTAGAATATTTTCTATATAGAGTTAATACCATTTAATAATAGCTGGTAAGTGATAGCTAGCTGTAACTACGAGGGATTCATATCAGAAGACAGTATATCAACCATGTTAGTTACCTAATGCTACATATGAAGTCATTCTATAATTCAACGGCTTAATACAATAATAATCATTTATTATTTCTCATGGTTCCTGTGAAACTTAAGAATGGCTCAGCTGAGAGATTCTGGCTTGGAGTTTCTTGTGAGATTGCAGTCTAATGTCAACTGATGCTATAGTCATTTTAAGGTTGGAATGGAGTTGGAAGATCCATTTCCAATGTGGCTCATACGTATGACTGGGAAGTTGGTGCTGGCTATTGGCTGGGGTCCTCTTTTTATTTCCATGCCCGTCTCTCAGTGGTACTGCTTGAATGTTCTGACAGCAGGTGGATAGCTTTTCCCAGAGAGAGAGATCCAAAAAAGCAAGATGGAAGCTGCAATACCTCCTAAGACCTAGCATTGAAAGCCATAAAATGTTATTTGCACTGTACTCTATCTGTTGCTCAGTCTAGCACTGTGTCAAGATGAGAGGGTCTACGCAAGGCCAGTGATGCCAGGAGGTAAGGGTCCACAGGGACCTTTGAAGGGGGGCTGGCTAACACCCTAACCAACTTCATAAGGGAGTGAACATTAAATGGAAAAGAAAATCAATTACTTAATGTGCAATGTGAAATACAACATGTGGAAAACGATCAGTATGGTTTTGTTAGTGTGATCACTGCATTCTGTTTTTCATAGTATTTCCAAAGGTGAACTTTAATAATAATTGAAATGCAGCTTGCTGATTATGCATTTAGAATAAAGAAAATTAGGTGGAAGATTAGAATATTTAGTTGCATCAGGCAATAATAACCTGATACTTTCAGTTTTGCAGTTGCAGTTATACCTGTCCAGATTAAAATCTGTGAGCCAAAGCCAACTACGCACTCACTAGCTGTTCCCGGATGGGATTTGTCAGCATTTGTTTCTGTCACTCTTCAAAAATCTCTTTTCAACAATGACTAACCCTATGTGAATGGCACCTCTTTTCTTCATTCAAACCTTTTCTTGGGAGATATTCTGTTCAATTAAGCCCAACTGAATACCTTTATTTGACCAATTGCCTATTGATTTTATAGTTTAATGCTTAGAGAAAAATCTCATCAGAAATGATAGGAGACACCTCAATGTTCTCTCTATCCACTGTGTATAAATCCTATGCTCTGCTCCACTCTTTTCCACTTTTCATGGCTTCATTAGAATTTGTACCTCAGGCCCCACATGGGTCTTTCAGAATTTCTTCCCAAATTTATCCTTTACTTCTTCCAGTGGAAGACTTAATCTATCACTACTGGCCTCTCTCACCCACCTCACTCCTCCTCAGGGGAGGAAGATTGATATAATCTCTCCCCTTTCTCTTGGAGTGAGCTGCCTGTGGAAAATATGTTTTCCTGTAGGTTTGAAAGCATTTTAGGGACAGCGCTCATGAACAGAAGCTAGCTCTAGTCTGAACTGGTACTGCTGGGTTTAGGGGGTAAGTTTAGCCTAATTCTTTTTTCTTTTGTATTTGGAAATCCAATTACCTTCAAATAAAAGTCACAATCTTTATCAGTAATAAAGATATTTGATTTGCCAAATAAAATTACCTAGAGTATTCTATTCCTTGTTATTTCTTCAGGAACTTTCTCTTTGGTATCGAGGTGATGGGGAATAAGGGATTACAAAGCCAAAATAGCAATTGCATTCCAACAACGGTTTTTCCTCATCCAAAGGCCTTTATTGGGCTTCCCTGGTGGCGCAGTGGTTGAGAATCCGCCTGCCGATGCAGGGCACACGGGTTCGTGCCCCGGTCTGGGAAGATCCCACATGCCGTGGAGCGGCTGGGCCCGTGAGCCATGGCCGTTGAGCCTGCGCGTCCGGAGCCTGTGCTCCGCAACGGGAGAGGCCACAACAGTGAGAGGCCCGCGTACCCCAGAAAAAAAAAAAAAAAAAGGCCTTTATCTATGATAGACACCATGTTTTTTTTCGCCTCATGAAATCCTTTCACATGAAATTTACCTTTCCTTTTTTGTTATAGGATACTATTTATTAATAGATTTATTTATTATTTACACTTTACCTAAGTTTAGAAAGGATTCTGTTGCTGTTTAAATACTATGCCAGACAATATATTCTAAGTGGCTGGTGAATACATTCTTTTTCTCTTACATTACTTCATTTGTAACATCAGTTTTCCAAGTGGGCTCTATGGTAATGAGGTATATTATAAAGACAAAGAGACTTGTCATCAGAGACTTGACTTCAAGTCCCAGCTTGTGACTCTGGATAACTCATTTATATATAACTCAATTTATGTTTAATTATATCTATAAATTATGAAGGTTATGAGGATCAAATAAGATAACTTATATAAAAGAAATTCAAAATTACTATGAAAAATTATAACTAAACCACTAACATAATAAAGTATATCTCTAAGAGTTGCAATTTTAAGATATTGCCTCAAGTCTTTGGTGGTTATGGGGGAGGTGACCATATATTCCCTTCTAGAAGATGTTAATAGTCATCATTATAATAATATTTTAAGCATGTATGTATCATGTTAGACAATTTAAAACCTTCTTTTCAAATATGATACTTTTATCAGACTGGAGATAATAGCATATAGCTGTCCCTGACAAATAAGTTTTTAAAAAGTATAAGCAGATTCTATAATCTATTCTTATGACTTGCTGATAGTAAATAAAATGGTTATGTGCATAGGAAACATTTTTTAATATCAAAGAAATATTTGTACTAAATAGAATAAGAGGAATGGGAATACTAACCAAGAATATTCACTACTGATAGCTATAGTTTATATTTTATGTTATTCAATTCCAAGTTAATTGCAGATTCTTGACTGTGTACATCCAGCATTTCTGTTTGTCTCATGGTGTTTTGCTCATCTACTCATTATGATTCTTACTCTAAATGTTTTTTACCTATCTCCATTTTCTTCCAGAGGTAACAAACTAGTGGCCCAAGGGCAGAATCTGGCCCAGAAAGATTTTTGATATGGGCTGCATAGTGCTCACTTTTTTTAAGCTAATATTTAAAATCTGGATATTTTATATAAAAATTCCTGTCACCTAATTTTATTGAAAATTAAAAATTAGAAGGGTTTTAATCGTGAGTTCTCATTTCTGCATGGCTGAAATTCAGCGGAGCCAATATTCCTCCTTTCAATGAGGTAAATTCAAATTCACCATAGCCAGCGCCTCTTGTATGTCCCAATTTCCAGCCTCTCCTCCCTGTTTACTTCCTTTGTATGTTATTGTTACTCTTAAAGCATTTGCACTTTGGACCTGGTAGAGTTTTCATTCATTTGTGGTCTTCTTGAGTATTTTTCTCTTTGACTTTTGTTTACTATCCCTGAAATACTTCTTATTTTAAAGTAGTCCTTCTAATTTAAATCTTAACTGATGAAATTTAAACATAACTATTTTTATTCTTAACATTTATAATTCTTACTCTTGTTACTTTGTGTGTTCTTTGACTGTATAAAGGACACACACAGTGAGACAAAAACATTTATGGATCTTCACAGCTTAAGGGGAGGAATTTATGCAATCAGAAACTTGAGGGGCAGAAGTGTTTTTGAGAAAACCAAATTCAGATCATAAAGTGCTTACTGTAATATGTCAGATAATTCCAGATGTTCCTATCTTGTGTTTATCCTTTTTATTGTGACTAGTCTGTCTTTTCTTTACCAAATCTGTCTTACAAAGTGGCTGGCAGTAAAAAAAAAAAAAAAAAAAAGACAAAATATCATCTGTTAAGTGAGTTCAGTGGATAACACCTGGACTTCTTTTTTTTGTCTGCGTTGGGTCTTTGTTGCTGCGGGCTTTCTCTAGTTGCGGCAAGCAGGGGCTCAGGCTTTTTCTAGCTGTGGTGAGGGGGGGATACTCTTCGTTGAGGTGTGTGGGCTTCTCACTGCAGTGGCTTCTCTTGTTGTGGAGCACGAGCTCTAGGCACCTGGTCTTTAGTACTTGTAGCACGCAGGCTCAGTAGTTGTGGCTCGCGTGCTCTGAGCACAGGCTCAGCAGTTGTGGCGCACGGTCTTAGTTGCTCTGTGGCATGTGGGATCTTCCCAGACCAGGGATTGAACCCGTTTCCCCTGCATTGGCGGTGGATTCTTAACCACTGTCCCACCAGGGAAGTCCTGAACATTTTTTAAATGAATGATTTTGAATTATGGGAGGAAATTTAGCAGGTTTTGCATAAAGTATTAAGTATCTTATTAATATTTTTCATAAGAGATTTTCTTGGGTGGATTCCTTGCAGTTATTGAAATATTTCTGCTGTTACAGCTTCTTTGTTGAGTTTACATGTCTGTTTCCACACAAAACAAGCTGTGAAACATCCTAGAAGTGATGTTGGTTTAAACAATGTCTTGATAAATGGTTCCAATTTAGGTTATTTGGATGGATGGAGCTTGTACTTAATCGCTCTAATCAGGCATAAGGTAAATGTCCCATTGGCACCCCTTTCATTTGGGATAATTTTTGAATGAACTTCAAGGAATACTGCTCCCCTAAAGTGAGAAACACTGTTTCAACATCTGAGAAGAAGCTGTCTTGTTACCTTTCAGGAATATTAATACTCCTGGTATGCACAAAAGAGAAGCCTCTTTACATATGCATTCCATCCGTGGATTCTGGTTTCTGTCTGAGTTTGGTTAAAATATGGAGATCTGTTTATTTTTTTAATTAATTAGAATGTGTTTGGGGATTCCTACATTTCAGTTTAGGACACATATTAGTCTTCCATGTGTTTCACACATCTGGCATAGAAATGCATTCTACCTTGCACTTCAGATAGACCTATATTCTATTTCTACCTAAAAATTCTTTATGGTCTCATCAAGACTTCATTCTTTATCTGTGTTGCTGTCTTCTGATTCAGCTCACCATTTATTACCATGAGACCTTAAGGAAGCATTTTGCTTCTCTCAAAAATGGAACAATTGAACACATCTCTATTTATACTTTCAGAAAGGCCAGATGATACAATATACAGAGGTTTTCCTTATAGAGAAGGTGAAAGGAAGATACCATATCTCAGACTTCCTGCTATCCACTATTACTTTGCAGGGCAAAGCTCCAAGTTCAATGATCATTTATCTCAATTACTAATTGAACACTATTAGAGCAAAGTAATTCTCTAACAAAAATCTCTTGGGAATTGGTGGTATGTTCCCAAACACTTATGTGTGCCTTCAACATTTTTTGAGACTATTGCTCTGTTTCCAGCTCACTAGCATGACACTGATTAGGAAGGACAGAGTATAATCCAAATGAATTAAGCGGTCTGGTTAAGTAATTATGCCTAACAAGATGGAGGCATAATATATTTTACTTATGTGTAATAAAAATAATGCATAAACTAGTACCTATTTTGCTGAATTTGCAGGAAGAGCATTATTAAATGTTAACAAGTAGTCTCTATTAAATATTTGTCCGCAAAATCTGGTTTACTTGACAAAGTTAGACAGTATATAATGCTTTTACAGAATTTTATTCGGTCCCTCTCTTCACAGCACATGTTCAGCTGTCCTTTTTTCCTTCTCCTCTATAACAAACCCTCAAGCTCCTTACTTTAGATAAAGACTCCATTTAATGTAACCAGTTTAGAGATATGCTCTCTGCTTGAATCCAGCCTAGCCAGCTGAGATATTTTGTCTCTAGTACCGTCAGTGTACTAATAATCTTTCAGACTGAATGTCACCAGAGTGTTACTCCTTGATAACACTGCTTTCACCTCAGTAAAAGGCCTTCCATAGCCTCAGCTGCTTAGATGTTTTTTACCTGATTAACTCCTCTTCCCAGCAGCAGTGACTCACTTTCCTTTTTATCTCCAAAGTGGAGAAATATCCATTCAAAGTTGTGTATGGGGGGACTTACAGTGTTTTATAGTAACATGTGTATGCCCTTTTTTAATAATACAACAAATCTTACCACATAAAATTAAATTAAAACAACTAAACCAGATTAAACTTGAAAATAATAATATATAACCTCATTATAGCCTACTCTATATGAAACTATAGTTAATTATATTACTCGGTTATTTTATAACCCTGGTTGATTCATATAAACATATAAATATATGTGTATATATATGTATTTTGTATTTTATTTTGTGTATATATACTATATATTTTTGTATTTTTCTCCCTCATTCAGTCTTTAACAGTTTCAGGACTCTCCGAAGGCTGTTTCACATATGCTCACAGACTATTCTCAGTAATAATGTGGCAACTCTGGTTTTATTTCTATCCTTTCCCTCAACCTCCTTTGAATGGACAGACAGGTGCTTTGGGCACCACTGGCCCTCTTCCCCTCCGCTATGGCTCTTATTTGCTCCCTGGTGCATTTTTTTGGATCCACTGTGTTTCTCACACATCATTCAATTTTTCAGGTAGGCTATGTGGTCTTCTGCCTTCATTCCAGAGACATCAGAGACAAATCTATCAAATGGGGGAGAATGCCTCTTTCTCCTTTTATGTTACTGCAACAAGTAGGCATATCAGCTATTTCTACTGGCAGTTAAGATTTTGAGTGTCTCTAGTATAGTTTATGTGGTTAAATATGTGGCCTCTGAGTTAGGAGAAGTTCATAGTGATGAAGAATGTACAACTCTTTCATTTAAGAGGAGAAGATGACCAACCATGAATGAGTGAGTTGTGGCTGACTGCTGATTTGTGGAAACTTGGAGATCTGATGATGACTGCTCAAGTCAGAGGCTTGGAAATGGGAACCATGGTCAGAAGAGAGGTGTTGCGCTTAAGCAGTCACGTTTCATAAAAATTGCTGGTAGGAGGTGGCGCTTTGATGTGTTAGGCTAAAGCTCAAAAAGGGAGGCCAGGTTAACTCTGCCAAAACTCTGCATCTGTTTAGTCTCTGGGGAACTGATCTGCAAATAAGCCTTGGACCATGGGAGATGACAGAGTAGGTTTCCCGGCTGGACATTTTGTGCTCACTCTGCTGCCCTGTCCGCCTAGTTCCTTTGCCTCCTCTGTCTCATATCCTTGCCCATCCAGTCTTACCTCTCCTGGGCTGATAGTCTATTTGTTAACACATTCTACAAGAAGATAATCAAATCAGTGTTTAAATAGAAATACTGGATTTTTGATAAAAAGGCTCTTTAAATTTTAAACATAGCAATGTAGGGCTGATATATCATCAGCTCAAGCACCTGGGACTAGGAGACAAATCTGAAAAACAAGCACGATGTTCCCTCCAAATCATCTGGTCCTCCTTAAGCCTAAAATTCTGATATTAGTTCAAGCTCATTTGTAGTATTTTTCTTTTTTTATACTGTGTTGTCTTTCCAGGAATCCTAAAGAATTTCTGTAAATAGGCTGCTGTTGGGCCTGCACAAGTTATTCCCAAATATGCCTGGAATGAACTGCAAATAAAGCTTAGACCGTAAGAGAGACATCTGTTACATTTGTATTGTATGAACACGTAGCATTTATTTTCATAATTCACATGGCCACAATATGTAGTAGCTATTTCAGATGTCACCAATCACCTACATGTTTCTCCATTTAGCTTTTGAGTGTTATTGATATTTACAGGTTGCATCTTTTTTTTTTTTTTTTTTTTTTTGTGGTATGCGGGCCTCCCTCTGTTGTGGCCTCTCCCGTTGCGGAGCACAGGCTCCGGACGCGCAGGCTCGGCAGCCATGGCTCACGGGCCCAGCCGCTCCGCGGCATGTGGGATCCTCCCGGCCCGGGGCGCGAACCCGGTTCCCCTGCATCGGCAGGCGGACGCGCAACCACCGCGCCACCAGGGAAGACCCTACAGGTTGCATCTTTATAAGTAGCAAAACACATTTTTTAGTTGCTTATTTGGTGTACTATCTCCAAAGTGGAGAGACTAGAGTAAAACTTATGAATAGTTTTATAACTTATATATTCTTCCCTTTTTGTTCATTCAAAAATTTATTGAGCAATATCTAAATTCAAGGCATTCAATTATGGACTGGCTATATATATGGCAGACAAAATAGACATACTCCATACATTTATGGTACCAACCATGTAAGTCCAGAAAATCATTGAACAGTTAGATATACAGATGCAAATAACTAAATAGCGTAATAGAGTTACAAAGGTAAAAAAACAGGGAGAGTGATAATTTAGACTGGCATTCCAGGAAGTTCCCTAACCTAAGATTTGAATCATCTGTCTTCCAAACCAAGAACCAAGGGATAACCGCTGCATTTTAACAGAATGAGGGTCACTGTGGTTCTTTGGTAGTGAACTAGGCAATAGAGATGTGAGAAGAGGTGGGCAAGATGAGATGCAGGTGTATAGTGGCATATAGGCTATTGTAAGAATTTAAGACATTATCCCAGGCATAGTGAGAAGCAATTGAAAGGTTTAGAGCATGAGATGGATAACAATTTTATTAATTTTTAAAAAAGATCACTTTGTTTTCTGTTTGATAAATAGAGAGGTGGGGTGGGGGATTGTAGTTAGGGAAGCCAATCAGCAGACATTTACAGTAGCTCAGACAGAAGGTGATAGTGAGTGGCTCTATGTTAGTGGGAATGGAAATTGACAAAATGCAGATATCAGGATGACCTTTTGAGAGTAAAATTGTAGTGTCTGCTGATGGTGAGTTGTCAAAACTCTCTTTCATATCTATGGCTTGAGGATAAGCCAATATAGAAATTTGATGAATATGTGTTATCTCATTTAAAGTTAAGAATACTTAAAACTTACCCATAAGTTCATTTCTTTCTTAGAGTATGATTACTCAACTGTGCATTTATTCAAAACATTTATTAACAAAGCATTGTGCCAGGCATTTTACTAAGTATTAAAGATATAAACATGAATAAGATATGGTCCTTGCTTCAGAAGACATAATTATTCTGCAAGAGATTGACAAATAAACAATTATATGCAAGCAAATTTTGCTTATGAATATTTATGAAACAATCCAAACAGAGTATTAGCAAAACAAATCCATTGATGTACAATAATGATAGCACATCATGACCTCATTGGTTTTGTCCTAGGAATTCAAAGGTCAGTTAACATTAGAAAATATGTAATGGATTAAAGCTGAAAACATGTATAATCATCTCAGTGGGAACTTAAAAAAGAATCTGATAAAGTTCAATGCTCCTTCATAATTAAAAATCACTAATTGAGTAAAAAAAAAAGAAAATTCCTTTTATTTGCTGAGAAATATCTACCAAAACCTACAGCATGTATTGTTTTTAATGGGAGAATTTTTGAAGCATTCCCTTTAGACTCAGGAAAAAGAACAAGGTGCCCACTGTCTCACTTTTTTTTTTTTTTTTTTTTAGTACCACACTGAGAACCTAACCAGTACAGCAAAATAAGAAAAACAATTAAATTCCACAGCAATAGGGAAGAGAACAAACAGAGTTCAGGGCTATTCTGTATCAGGTTGGACTAAGCTTTCTAAGGTAACATAAAAACATCAAAATCCCAGGGGGTTAACGCAAAAAATTTTTACTTCTCAATAATATAATATTGGATTCAGTATGTCAACAGCTGTGAAGGATCTGATATTTTACCCTACTTACAAGCTATAGATCAGCCTGATGCATCAGAGGTAACTGACTTTATTACCCATGGCAGCAAGCAGCATGTGGATCATGTTTGCTTTGTTCCTATTATCTAGTCTCTATAGGACAATTCAAAGAGGGCCAGGTTACATCTCACAGTCAAGGGACTGCATTACAGGAGAGGAACCCTGAACCTGAGAACCTGAATGTTTTATACTAGAGAGTAGCATGTCTGCCCTTTGCAACAGTGTGAGACTATTTCTATCCTCCAATGTTGTTTGTTATACAAACACTCTTGAAAAGATAGTCCAGACAAAGACAGTCAATGCCTTTGCTGGTAAACGTGCAGAAATACAAGAAACAAATGAAGAACTGTCTCCCAAGACAGTAAAACCATTCTTCTCATCCCATCCTTAAGGATTCAGATTCTCTTCTGTCTCTCACACATGATCTTGTCATCAAATCAGGGGAAGAGAGAATGTGGAGAAATCACACCCGTTCCCAAATGCTTCATTTCAGTAGAATCAAGCAGTACTCTCTCTCATAGTCCATTGTGTAGACAAAACCCCTCAAAATGGAGGTATATGGATTATTTGGCAAACATATGGTATCTGCCAAATTTCAAATCAATATTGCACAAAATTTTAAAAGAACTATTAGCTGATTTTGAATATTAATGGAAAAGTAAAAGCCTAAGGAGAACCAAGATACTCCTGAAGAAGAGTAAGATAGGAGATGTGCCATATTTTGTCACCAGATATTCAGACCTAATAAAACCTAAAATAAAACCCACTAACTTTTAGCATAAATAGGATGAAATAGAGACCCCAAAGATATATATGCATATATAGAAACTTGGTATACAACAGATTTTAACCAAGCAAGACCCTGTGGAACTTTCCTGGAACAGACCCCCATGTCCTCTGCCTGTCTCATGTTTGTAGAAAAGCTTTAGTGTCCCAGCCTATCCTGAGTCACAAAAGCCTAGCTCAAGAATTAATGATTGAAAGGATCTGAACAAAAATAGCAACAAAAATAGAAGTTGGGCCAGGAGAACTGGTAACAATTTGAACTGTAAGTCATCCATTTAGCAGTCACAGAATCTTTAGTTCCTTCCTGAAGTACATAGATAACAGTATCTGATGCACATTTCTGAGCAGTTTTACAGAATCTAAAGTCCCCACCAAATAGAAGGATTTAACTACATGATGACCATGAGCAGATAGTCCCTGGATTGTCTGAGGATTGATAATGTCAACCACTGTGACACCACCCTGTGATGGTGTCAACTAATCAGAGAATCAACCAATCAGAGAATTATGTAGGAGCTGATCACATAGCCTGCAATTCCTCTCTCTCCCTTTGCCCTTAAAAACTCTTCCCTGAAACTCATCAAGGAATTTGGGTTATTTTGAACATGAGCTGCCTGGATTTCTTGTTTGGCACCTACAATAAATACTGCACATTCCTTCACCACAACCCTGTGTCAGTAGATTGGCTTTACTGCGCACAGGCAAGGGAACCGAAGTTCAGTTCAGTAACAAGATGACTGAGGAAAGAAAGGTCTGTTCATTAAATGGTGCTGAGAAAATAGCCAAACTATACAGAAAAAAAAATTTGTTTCTTAATTAAAAATGAAAATGCACAAAAATCTAGATTTATTATGCATTTAAGGATAGATGGAAATTAAAACAAATAGAAGAAAATGATAAAGAATAACTTCATGATCTCAGGGTGGCTAAGAATTTATTAATTACAACAGATGCTAACTATAGAAAGAAAAGATGGTTAAAGTAGAACACATTAAAAATTTAAACTGCTATTCTCCGTAAGGCACAACAAAGACACTGAAAACATAAGCCACAAAACAAGAATATATCTACAATACATAAAATTGATAAATGTTTGATACCAGGATATATAAATAACTCATAAATCAACAGAAAATAAAATTTAAACAAACCTGTAGAAAAATCAGCAAAGACATGAAGAGGTATTTCATAGAAAAGGAAATAACTGCTTAGTGAACATATGAAAAGATATTTAGTCTTGTTAGTAATCAAATAAATGTAAATGAATGTGAGAGGTTCCTATTCCATGGTCCAAATTGGCAAAAATTTAGAAGTCTGAAAATACCAAGTGTTGGTAATTATATAAAGTAATGAGAACTTATTTGATGTGTAAGTTGAATTAGGTCACTAACATTCTAAAACAGTTAGCCATTACCTAAAGTTAAAGATGGACACACACTAAGACTCAGCAAATTTATTTCTTGCCATATACTCTAAAGAAAATCCTGCCTATGACAATATCTTGTGCACAGAATATCCTATACCTAGAGACATGCATAAGAATTATTGTGGCACCTATGTTTGTAATATTAAAAACCCAGAGGGTATGAGAAATTTCTTCATTGACAAGAGGTTAAATTAATTGTATTCTATGACCACCATGAAAAAGTAAATGGCAGAGAAAATAAATCAACTACAGCTACATGCAACAGTATGCAAACACATTAGAATCAATATTAAATGAAATAGTTTAAAATAAATATGTGGGATAAATCTAGAAACTTAGAAAAACTGAAAATAAACAAGAAAAAGATGAACAAAAATTCAGGGTGATTATCTCTTGGGGGCCAGAGTGATTTGAAAAAAGAGAGGAGCAATTGCTAGTTTCAATGGATTGAAAATGGCCTAGTCTATAAGTTGAGTGCTGAAGTATCAAGTGTTCATTTTATTATTTTTATATTTCAAAACATATTTATGTGTGATATCATTTTATACAAACACATAGATATTAAATATACAACATGAAAAGGAGGAAAATGATTAATTCTCTGGGTTAATAACAATTAATTCTCTGGCTTTAAGTGTGTTAAGGACCATTCCAAAAAGGGGGCAACAACTGGGAGAGAATTTGCCGGGTAAGTAGGTTTTTGTCAGGTTAAGAGAGTGGAAAAAGGCATTCTGGGCAGAGTGTATTTAACAAGGACAAGAAGTTGTAAAACTGTCTGGAATGTGCAGAAAACCAAGCATTCATGATGGCTATGGTGTAAGTTAGTGATTAATAATATGAAGTCTGAAAAATTCACTAGGGTCAGATTTTTTTTTTCTTAAGTTACTTTTTTAAAATTGAAGTATAGTTGATTTACAATGTTGTGTTAGTTTCAGGTGTACAGCAAAGTGATTTAGTTTTATATATATATGTATATATATGTTCTTTTTCAGATTCTTTTCCATTTTAGGTTATTACATGATATTCACTGTAGTTACCTGTGCTATACAGTAAGTACTAGGGTCAGATTTTGATTCTAACACTTTATGTTAAGGAAATTGGATTTCACTGCATAAGCATAAAAACATTAGCTTAAATTTAACTCAAGTGCACTTTCATATTCAGATATAGGAAGAAAAACTGGGAAAATTCTTGTGATGATTAATGTTATATAACAATTTGATTGGGCCATAGCATGTCCAGGTATTTGATCAAACATTATTCTGGGTATTCCTGTGAGGGTGTTTCTGGATGAGACTGACATTTGAATCAATAGACTGAGTAGAGCAGTTTGTTCTCCCTAATGCGGTGAACCTCACCCAATCAGATGAAGTCCTGAATAGACAAAAAAGGCTGAGCCTCACCTGAGTAAGAGAAAACTCCTCCTGTCTGACTAAATTCCTCCTGTCTGACTACCTTCAAACTAAGACTTTGGCCTTCTTCTGCCTTCAGACCTGAACCGTTACAACAGATCTTCCTACGTCTGGAGCCTGCCAGCCTTCAGACCATCATCAGCCACACCGTCAGCACTCCTGGATCTCCAGCTAGCCAACTCACTCTGAAGATCTTGAGACTTGTCAGTTTGTCAGTCTCCACAATACATGATCCAATTCCTTACACTAATCAATCAATGTCCACCCCCTGCCTCCCTCAAGAATGTATATATTCTATTGGTTTGTTTCTCTCAAAAACCCTGATTAATACAATTATTAAAGTCATTTGTTTGATGCTATTGAAGAACCAGTAAGTAGTAAAGAATTGCATCAGAACTGGGTGAAAGGGGGAGGATCAGAAAATTTAACTCAGATTTGGGGGTTTCTGCATGTTGCTAGAAGGGGTAATTGAGAGGGCAAGAGGCTGAGAGAATCTTTTGAGGATTTTTGTAAAGGTAAAGTGTCAGAAATTGATATCCAGGGCCTGTCATGGATGGAAAAAAATCCCTGGTATACCTTCTTGTTTTAGGTTAGAACCTAAAGAGTTGCAACGTAGGAATAATGGTCAAGCAGAATAGGATTTTCATGGCCTGTAACTCGTATTGGAAAATGTAAATCTATAAAATTAGATATAGGTGATCCTAGATTTTAGGTGCCAAGAGGCACCTGGAGGAAGCACACCAAAATACTCATGGAAGAAGATAATACTATCCTAGTTCTCAAAGTTACTTCTACAAATATTTTCCAATAAATGTTGGACACAGATATTAAAATTATCAGGCCCACAAAGAGAAAAGAGAGAAGGAACAACAACAACAACAAAACCGAAAGAAACAACAGAAAACAGTAGACATTAAATAGAAAACAATTAACAATTGTTATGAAACAGTCCTATAAAGTGAAGAGATACTGTATACTCACATTTAAGATAGTGGTAGTTTCTATATTAAATGAAATAAAGGACAAGAACAGAATTTAAACAGAAAACTGGAATATGTAAAAAATAAATAGAAATCTGAGACGACAAATTCAATAACCAATTGAAGAATCAAAACAGTTGATTAAACAAAATACTGGATAAATGGAGAGGAAATAATTCTAAAGAAAATAGATTTAATGAAGCAGAATGGAGGAAAAGATATAAAAACTAGAATGAAAAAAATAGGAGTCATAGAGGATACAAGGGAAAGGTCTAATATATGTTATTCAGAGTACCAGAAAGAGAAAAAAGGAGGAAGAGGGCAGATGAAACAATATTTGAAAAAGATAATGTCTTATCATTTTCCTAAACCATTAAAAGACATTGTATATCAGATCCTGAACCTCTACAAGCTCCAAGCAATAAAATTATGAAGAAAACCTAACCTAGGAACATCACATTGTATTAACTTTCTATTGTGGCATAACAAATTACTACAAAATTAGTGTAAAATAACATCCATTTGCTGACTCACAGTTCTGTAGATCTGAAGTCCAGCATTGCTTAGCTGGGTTCTCAGGGCATCAAAGACTGGAAACTCATTCTTTTTTTGGTTTTCTTGTGTTTGTAGGTCTGAGATTTTTGTTACCTTGCCACTAGAAGTTGGGGAGACTCTCAAGAGGCCACCTGCATTTCTTGCAACATGGTCCCCTCCATTTGCAAGCAAGCAACTGGTGCATGAAACCCTTCTACTGCTTCAAGTCCCTGACTTTCTTTTCTGTTACTCTCTGGAGACCACGCTCTGCTTTGAAAGGGTTCATGTGATTATATTAGGCTCACCTGGATAAGCTCCCTACCTAGAGATCAACTAATGAGATCTTAAATTACATTTGTAAAGTCCCTCACAGGAGTACCTAGTTTAGTATTTAATTGAATAACTGGGAGAAGGTGTGTGTTCATCAGGGACAAGGAATCATGGGGGTAATCTTAGGATTCTGCTTGCCACACACACTAAAACTATTGAGGGAAAAAAAGAAGACAAAAAGAAACTATTAAAAGCAGCCAAAGAGGGGAAAAAAAATCAAAGTATCTTCCAAAAACTGCTCAACCCAGAATTCTATACTATGTGAAAATATCCTTCGGGAATTATAATTGAAATAAAGATAATTTCAGACAAGTTAAAACTGAGAAAATGTATTACCATCACTGTCAAACTTTTAATACAAAAATACTCAATGATGTTCCTCAGGCAGAAGGAGGATAACCACAGATGAAAGTTCAGAAGTTCAGAATGTATGAAATAAAACAGGTAAATCTGAATGAATATTGAATAAATAATAATAAAATATCTTGAGTTTTAATCATTCATAAAATTGAAATATGTGGAAATAATGTCAAATAATTCAAAAGGAGGTAAATTGAGTTACATTGTTTTAATGTTCCTTGCATTATCTGGGAAGAGAGTAAAGTACTAAGTAATATTAGATTTTGATAAGTCAAGGATGCAGTTTGTAACTGCAAAGGAAATTACTAAAAAAATCATAAAAAGTGTATACCAAGCTAACATTAGGAAAAAAATGGAAAAAGAAAAAATAATACAAAATATGGTAAGAAAAAAGAGAAATCTAAAATGGGGGGTACAAAAAGAAAGCAACTAATAAGATGTTAGATTTAAACCCAAATACATCTGTGATCATGTTGCATATTGGTTAAAGACCAATAAAGGACAAGCTTTATCAGACTGTATTTTTAAAATTCCAAAATATGCTACGTACACAAGACACATCTAACATACAAATTTATAGAAAATTTGAAAGCAAATGGTGAGAGAACAATGTACCATGTAAACAATTAACAAAAGAGAGCCAGAGTAACCATATTTATGTCAAGCAAAGTAGAGTTTAAGAAACAAAGAGGACACAACACAATAATAAAAAAAATAATAATCAAATTACCAGGAAATATAAAATTCTAAATCTGTGTTCAGGTAACATAGGTTCAAAATTTATAAAATGGAAATTAACACAAGTACAAAGACGAAAGGACAAATCCACAATCACTGAGGGAGAGTTTTAATAGATGTCTGTCAGCAACTGAAACAACAAGAAGATAAATAAGTAAAAATGCCTTGTACTAACAATGTTCTTAGTCCAGCAATGCATTAAAAAATAAATCATGGATTAAAAATCAATATATTCTACTATACCAACAGAATAAAGAAAAATCATATATTTATCTCAATAGATAAATAAAAAGTGGTGCAATTTCAAATTTATTTATGATAAAATCTCTGCAAATTAGGAATAGATGAGACCTTCATACATCATATAATAACAGGTGTCTACAAAAATCATCACAGTAATGAAATTTTAAAGTGTTCCTTTAGAGGTCAGAATCAAGACAAGGGTACCTGCTATAACCCTTTACAGTCAACATTACACTGGAGACCCTTGGAAATTCATTAAAGCAATAAACAGAAACTACAGGTTATAAACATTAGAAAGAAGAAATAAAACTATCATTATTTTATGGTTATCTACATAGATCTAAAATCTATTCAGATATATTAGAATTAATAAGTGAGTTCATCCTAAACAATTAGATGCAATCAAGCTAAATATAGTGGGTTACTCATTTCATATGCTTAAAGCAGTAATATGTGTTACTCCATTATTACGCACTGTACAGTTTTTTGAATGTCTGAAATGATTGACTTTTAAAAATGGTCATTTTTCTGATTATGAGGCAATATATATTTATTTTAGAAACTTTGGAAAGTAAATAAAATTATAAAAATGGAAACTATTTAAAATACAATGGTCCGGGGCTTCCCTGGTGGCGCAGTGGTTGCGCGTCCGCCTGCCGATGCAGGGGAACCAGGTTCGCGCCCCAGTCTGGGAGGATCCCACATGCCGCGGAGCGGCTGGGCCCGTGAGCCACGGCCGCTGAGCCTGCGCGTCTGGAGCCTGTGCCCCGCAATGGGAGAGGCCACGGCAGAGGGAGGCCCGCATACCAAAAAAAAAAAAAAATACAATGGTCCATCAGAAACGAGATAACATTTTAGAATATCTTTTTTCAGATGTGGTTAGGTGGACCTCTAAGTTTTAAATTTTTTTAGAGAGAAAAGATTAGCACAGAAACATTTTCTCACAATGTTTCAGATGCTTCATTTAAAATACTTTTGGAGGGGCTTCCCTGGTGATGCAGTGGTTAAGAATCTGCCTGCCAATGCAGGGGACACGGGTTCGAGCCCTGGTCCAGGAAGATCCCACATGCTGCAGAGCAACTAAGCCCGTGTGCCACAACTACTGAACCTGCTTTCTAGAGCCCGTGAGCCACAACTACTGAAGCTCACGTGCCTAGAGTCCATGCTCTGCGACAAGAGAAGCTACCACAATGAGAAGCCCACCCATCGCAACGAAGAGTAGCCCCTGCTCTCTGCAACTATAGAAAGCCCACACGTAGCAACGAAGATCAAACGCAGCCAAGAATAAATAAATTAAATTAATAAATGTATTAAAATAATAATAATAATAAAAATATTTTTGGAGAATAATGATATGAATTAAAATATTTTTACTTTAATTAGGAAAGATTGTAGTCAAAACAGTTAAGAAGTTAATTTAATATCTGGTAACTGACACTGACAAAAACAGACATTAAAATGTATATATTTGACTAATTTGGATTTTCCATTTTTTTAAATCTTAAAATTCCCATTCCCTTTTACCTTTTTATGCTTTCTAAAAGTCTGACAGAAACAGGGACCATAAGAAATGCGTTCAGGGGCTTCCTTGGTGGCGCAGTAGTTGCGAGTCCGCCTGCCGATGTAGGGAGCGCGGGTTCGTGCCCCAGTCCAGGAGGATCCCACGTGCTGCGGAGTGACTGGGCCCATGGGCCATGGCCGCTGAGCCTGTTCTTCCGGAGCCTGTGCTCCACAGCGGGAGAGGCCACAGCAGTGAGAGGCCCGCGTACAACAACAACAACAACAAAAAATACGTTCAGCAAATTTGCTAGGTAAGTTTGTGTAAAAGTCAACTGTAAGTCCCTATAACATGAACATATATATGAGAAATAAATTTTTTACAAAAGGAAGCTCTTTATAATAGCCACAGAAAACAACAAACAACTGAGAATAAGCTTAAGAATTTTTATATAAAATCTCTAAACAGAAAACTTAAAAAAAGAATTGAAAGATATTATTGTAGACCTAAATGATTGACAGGCTATGCTAATGATTTGTATGACTTGATCGTTACAATTAAACATGCCAATTCTAGTCAAAATGATCTATATATCCAATGCCATCCCAGTGAACATTTCAATAGAAATTTTGATATTGGTAAGTATTCTCCAAAATAAAAATTTCCAGAAAAGCCAAGACATTCTTGAAAAAGAAAAACAAACTGGAACAACTTTTATTCTTGACTAACACTATGTATAAAAGTCTGGCAATTAGACAATATGATATTTATGCAAGGGCAGGCTAACAGAATGAAACAGAAGAGTGAGTTCGAAAATATACCCTATGTATATCTGGACCCTTGATTTATGAAAATTGTGCTAGTGCAGGGCAATTGCATCTGGAAAAATTTAAAACTTGATCATACATCACACCACCCCCCAAACTCCTTCCATATGTTAAAATATAAATTTCCTAGAATATAATATTATACACTTAATGACCTTAGTATTGATAAAAACTTACATAGCACTTTATAAAAAAGGACTAACCACAAAAATGTTATAAATCGGACTATAATTGAAATAAGAACTTCTGTGTCTCAGAAGATATTTAAAAATTGAAAATTTAAGCTATAGTGTGGGACATTGCATTTGAAACACATATTAAGAACTTCTATAATTAATAAGGGAAAGTCAAAAATTACAAAAGAAAATATTGACAAGAACTCTAAACAGGCATTAAAAAAGATATTCAAGTGGTCAATAAACATTAAAAAAAAAGGCACTAAACTTCCTTAGCAATCAAGAAACTGGAAATTAAAATAATAGTGTGAAACTACTATCAACCCACCAAAATGGTTCAAATTTAATGAGAACAATGTATAGTTTTAGTGAGTAAATGGAGCAACAGGAATTCTCTCACACTACTGATGGAAGAGTAAATTGTACATGGTAGATGGGAGGGAATGCACAGTCACAGAAAAGGTTGAGAATTTTGAAATCTCAAATCCCTGAACCTTGCTAATTGAAGCAGTAACATACCCCTTTGCCTCATTAAAGATTTCAGCTACCATTGTTGTCTCACAAGGGCATGCCAATTTTCCTTGTAACCAATCTCCATCTTCTCCAGGTCCATGAGAGTGAAATCCCAGCATAGACAAAGGCAAAGTACCAGAATTGTATGGGAAAATATAGCTTATATACTGAGAGAAGTGTGCGGCTTTGCGGCTTTACCAATTAGTATTGGTAAGAGGCCGGGGAGTGTTATGGGTTGAATTGTGTCCTCCCAAAAAGATATATTGAAGCCCTACCCGCAGTACCTCAGAATGTGATCTTATTTGGAAATAGTCTTTACAGAATAATCAATTTAAATTAAGGTCATTAGGGTAGGTCTTAATCTGACTGGTATCCTTATAAAAAGGGGAAATTTGGACATAGAAGCAGACATGTATAGAGAAAAGATGATGTGATGACACACAGGGAAGGATGGCTATGTTGCTGATATGGTGCAGCTAAAAGCCAAGGAACACCAAAAATTGCAGGCAAACACCAGAAGCTAGAAAACACAAGGAAGGACTATGTCCTAGAACCATCAGAGAGTACAGCTCAGCCAACACCTTGATTTTAGGCTTTTAGGCTCCAGATCTATGAGAAAGTGAATTCTGTTATTTTAAGCCACCCAATTTTTGGTACTTTGTTATAGCAGCCATAGAAGACTAATACAGTGGGTGGATTCAATGGTCATTAAATGAGGGAAATTAAAATATCAGATTAGTTAGAGTCAAATTCATGGGTGCCGTCACCTGGGATTCAGGATTTAACATGGTAGCTTGAGCATTTGGGACTGGTATTAATATTTCATTAAATTGGTTAATTAATGTTTGGACTCATTGATGGCTTTATAGTTAATGAGGGTGAAATGCTAGACTTTCATTGCCATGCTGAAAAAGGAGTATGAATGCTTGGGAAGATGATAATTTTAGAATGGGTCATAAACTAATTGCTCAACTACTCCCTCAGCATTCTCTTCACTAGGGCCCAGAGGATATGCTCTTTGCCAAGATATAAAGAATCACAATCACGAAGGGGCCTTGATGAGTTGTGGAGGCTGTCATGGGAAGCCAGAGTTAACTGTGGTAGATGACCTAACCTTGATGGAAATCAAGAGCCCCATAGGGATAGAATTAAATGGAGGCACAATTATAAAAGTAAGCTACAGGAACAGAATAATAAATACACTTCTGACCTGTTGGAATTTTGGGCAATAATGGCACATCGATCCCAAATAGATCTCAAAATAGAATAGATGATACTTGACATACATAAGTGCTATGTTAATTACTTTTTGCTGCATAACAAATTACCCCAACATTTAGCAGCTTAAAACAACATGCATTTATTAACTCATAATTTCTGAGAATCAGGAATTTGGGAGAAACTTAGCTTGGTGGTTCTGGTTTCTGGGTTTCTCATGAGGTTACAATAAATATGTCAGCCAGAGCTTCATTCATCTGAAGGCTTGACTGAGGCTGGAGAATCCACTTACATGGCTATTGGCAGAAGATCTAAATTCCTTGCTACACAAATTTCTTCATAGGACTGCTTGTGTTTCTTTCATGACATGGCAGCTGAGTTCCCCCCAGGAAGAATGTGAGCAAGGAGGAAACCCAGATCGCTTTTTTTCATATAGTTACAGAAGTCATACAATATCACTTCTGACACATTCTTTTCATTCAAAGTTAAGTCACTAAGTGCAGCCCACACCTAAGGGGAGGAGAAATAGATTTCACCTCTTGAAGGGAGTACTTGTACATTTATTTGCTAGAAGATACCTAACTTGAATCACCATAGTGAATTTTCAAAGATTTTTGCTGAGTTTTGTGCACATATGTTTTCTCACAGACTTGGAAATGGTGGGGATGTCAGCGTACTTTGAGTAAGGACACTGAGACACACCCAAAAGGATATACTGTGACTTTTTCTCAAGCCTTTACCATTTACTAGACTGACTATGCACTGGAGAAGTGGAAATGCTGAGACTTTCTGAAGGATATTAGATACTAATTCTGAACTACTGCTAATCCTCAGAAAGACAAGATTTCATCATGGCTTACTGTTCAAAGTGCCAGCAAAAGAAGGCCAGTGATGCCAGACATTGTGCTCCAATTCTACCTCAGAGTAGAAGGGTAGTAGGACAGTAGATAGCTGGGTCATGCATTTTTTTTCACTGTGGAGGTTGGTATTTTCATCAGACAAATGACAAGATTAGGTACTGACAGAAAAAGTGTTGGACTCTGCTACTCTCTGTCTCTCTAGAGCCACACTTCACCTTGTTTCACCCTGCTTTGTGCCTGGGAAGGCTCAACTTTAGGAACTTCATGGAAAAAAACTACCTTGTCCTATGCATCCCAAGCACCAGTAGAAAATCAGAGGGTGGCAGGAGAGTGAAGTTTAGGTATTTATTTTTCTGAATCTGTGTTTATTTCTCCAGCTCCTTCTCTTTCCTCAAATAAGCAGTGGCTGCTTTCCTCTATTGAAGATCATGGCTACTATAGCTACTGTTATCTCACTGAGTAACTATGGTAACTAGTTCCTTTAGAAAATTATTTCCATTGGGATATGTTGAATTTGAATGTGACTATATTAAGCAGGTAGCTGGGTATATGGCTTTGAATCTCAGATATGATATAAGAACTATATAGAAAAAGATATGAGCATGATCAGTTTAAAGATGATAGCTCAAGTCATACAGGGTGATGGAGGATACTTATAGAAAGTATACACAATGAGAAGAGAAGAGGGCTGGTGCGTTTCCTTGGGAGAGAACTCATGGGGTGTTTAAGTGACAGTCTCCTTTTTAATGGCAAAGGAGATTAAAAAGATATGGTCAGTGTAGAACAAGAACCAGTGTTAATAGATGCCAGGGAACATTTCTAAACTAAGAGCTGTCAACATTATGAAATGATGTAAGATCAAGTAACATAAGAACCCAAAGATATTCAATACATTTAGAAGTATGGAAGAACTAATGAACTTGGTAAGAACGATTTCAATGTACTAGGGGTAGCAGAATACAGGTATCAATAGTTTTGAATCAGGAGCAAATAGATGGTGAAGAAATAAAAGATTTCATAAATCTTGTTTGTGAAGGAGAGGAGAACAGATGATTAGAAGATTTACTGGGGGTGGGGAGAGAACAAGGAATATGTGGGGGAGGAAAAATAACTTCCCTCTACCCTTCTAGGTTCTTGGACAAGACTCCTTGGTAATAGAAGACAGATTAACAAGAGAAAAACAAACAGAAGTTTAAAAACATGTACTCTTTCTGTATAGGAGATACCCAGGAAAAACTGAGTAACAACACAAAATCTCCCAAGCCACCATATTAAATGCCATCATCAGCTAAAAGTAAAAGAGTTTGGAGAGTGGGGGAACCAGTTATGGGAGACTGTTAGGAAATGCTCAGTAAATAAGAGTGAGGTTATGCAGATCTGAATCTTTGCCTTCTCCATCTATAAGAGATTCTAGAGATTTAGTCATCCTTTTCTTCCCGGGACAGAGTGAGAGAGAAACTCATAAATGGAGATTTCCCTTATAAAAGTAAATGCCTCTTTCAAAAGGGTAACTTCTACTCCATTTTCAGAGTTTTTCCTGTGTCTGCTGTTTCTTAAAAATTATCAGCCTAAAATAATACTTATGCCAAAGAGGCATATTTTGGGGTGGCAAATTCTGCTCCCCTTTAAATACATATAAGTATGCCTAAAAGATAGATGAAAAAAAGAAAAACAGAAGGAAGGTTTTGAGGTATAAGGCATGGAACTGTTTGATGACTTTCCTACTTTCCACTTTGAAGAAGCATATATGCTGACTCTGTTTGGACCTTTGATTCAGAGTACATATATTAGGTGACTGTTGGTTTCTTTCTAGGTCATTGGTCTCTATTTTGACTTTCATTTTTTTCCCCTATTCTTTACTATCCCTTTGAGCTTGCTTGATAATCCTATGCTGGATCAGTTTAATAATGTATTTGTTACCTCTAAATTTTTGGTGAAGTAGTCCTAAATTGCCATCCTAAGCCAGAAAAGACAGGAGAGAAGAGAGATTCTACAATTCTACAAATTCTATCATTGACAACTGTGGAAACCAATATCTCCTTTTTCTCACCTGACCACATTATATAACCCAATTATTCATGATAACAGAAATCAGGCATCCATGATGTTAAAGAAAAAATTATTCTGACACTTGTTAAAATAGTAAGAAAGACTTTGTTCAAGACTATTGCAATAGGGGTCAACTCTATGGCAATAAGGAAGAGGGATTGTGCTCAACTCCAAATATAGCAAAGATAACTAGAGATTTATAGCCAAGGAGCAGAGTAAGGGGGTCAGTGAATGGAAAATATCTAAGGGAAGACTTCAAGGGATTTTTGCTAAACTGACAACAGGATTCTTGCTGAAGTCAGGCCAAAATGACTAAATACCAAGGATAGAGAATAAGAAACTTGACCAGATATTAAGGGTTGGGGGATTCTTGCTAAACCAACTAAGCAGTATTTTTTGCTGAAGGCTTTCCAAGGTAGAAGCCTGGATGAGAAGAGGGCTCAGAGGAGCCTAACTAAAGTTTGGTTGAGGAAGAAGTTTTGTCAATGATTATGGTGAGATAAACTAGTTGGATGAATTTGAATCTGATTAAAAACATACTGGCTAATGGAAGCCAGACAATTTTCTGCTGTCTAAATATTTTATGACTGAACAATGTAAAACATTATCTTAGTGTATTGAAAACTATAGCATTCTACTGGAAGGAGTTCATGCTATCCAGGAAACAACAAAAGAAAACAAAATAATGTAACTTCCAATGGAATTATTTTATTATTTACTAGATTAACTAGAACTACGTGAAAAATCATGAAGAAATACATTGTCAACTGTAAGAAATTTTCCCTTTCACACCAGCTACATAAGTAAGCTACTTGTATATGAACTTATTCACGGGGAAACATTTAGTCAAAGCTATGGCTTTCTCTTTTTTTTGTTGTTTGCCTATTATTTACTATGGTAAACAATAAAATAGAAATAAACTCAGAGAAAGTAAGTCACAAAAGAAAGAAATGCAAAACTCCAGTCAACCAAAATGAACTTTTCTGGTTTTCTTAGGATGTTATTTCCTTCCAATATATTATCTGGTGATATCGAATCTGCAAATCAACAGTTTAAATAATTTCATATTGACAATGCATATCATACTGTTTAGATTCAATGAGAAAGAGGGCCTCAAAAGCAAAGCAGCAACAAAACTTAATAGTTTTTACTATTATTCTGTTTCTGTTAGACTTAAGAGAATACACATTTTAATAATAACTTACCTTTCAAATGCTGAAAGCCAAAAAATAAGTTTTACTTTTTCTTGAAGCATTGCAAGGTAGACATCATTGTTCTTAAAATTTTTTTCATATGATATATCACTAATTGCTTTTAAATGGGAAGATAATAAGAACCTAATCTTTCCAACTCTGATTAAGGAAATAATCATTCAGTAAAGTCAGATTGGCTCTAACATCTACCAGTATCTTGCTACTCATTCATATAGTCAATCTTCTTTAACGTGCAAATCTGTTAGTGAAAAATACCAGGGGATCTTTTATAAGGAACTCTGCAAAATCTGTCAACTTTTTATATTTTCCAAGTTAAAACAAAAATCCCCTCTGGAACTTTGCATTTCTTTTTGTCATGGAGACTACATTGCATTTCGCAAAGTTAAACCAGATGGCTGGTAAAAGAAATTTATCATCAAGTTAACTAGTGCATTTCATAGAAGTCTTTCAATTTATACATGGAAATTTTATGAAGTGTTTCTTCTGCAGATCCTTATGTAAATTAGTACAGGCCCTGAGGCCCAAAATTTGAAAAAAGTTAGGCCAGACTTAAAGCACCAGGCTGTGGAGAGATAAGAAGCATAAAGTCAAGTCATAACATTAATCTATACTCATGCCTTCAACTGGCTTTAACTGTACTGACTCATATTCTGGTCATGATTCTGCATAGAAGTAGTTACAGAAGGTTGTCAACTGAGAGAGGATTAAAAGATAATATGTAATTTTATCTAAATACCTAGCCTAAAGCCTTCTTAACCTTTCTGTCATTGCTTTTTTTATGTAAATACATCATTTAAGCAGTTTAGCCATTTTAGCCAGTTTGCCAGACCTGGCCTTTTCTCTCCATTGCTAGTCACTGCTTTTTTTCTCTTCCTCCATTTCCTTGTAGTCACCTCTGGAATTGCTATTTATAGCTCTGGTGGTATGAGTGCTCTGATGAGATTCAATTTTCAATCTTTATTTTGTTGCAAGGTACAGCTTTAGAGGGTGAGGAGTAGATCAGATTAGGTTTTGCTCTGCCAAGAGTTTTTATTCATAGACTTTCTTTAAGAATAGGATGTGAGAAAGACATTAATAGTGAAATACATTGTCTTCTTCATATTTGAGGATGATATTGTGACTGGTATCATTCCAGGTTTTGGGTGTGGTTGAAAACCCAGAGCCTTTTGTAGCAGCTTTTTCTATGTTCTTAGAATGTTAAAGAGCACCCTTTGGTCTGTAGCTGCTGATACAATTCACTAAGCCTGATGCAGCTTGAGCTGTTTCCCATTTCTTTTTCAGAAATTAATTCAGAACATAGAAGCATATGCTCATAGAACATGAGCATATGTTGGGGCAGACATGCTAATAACGTATCATTGAGAAACCTCTGGTAACAGAATATGACTCAGTCTAAATGAAAATAAATTTATTATCAGGACACTAGGAATCACAAAGAATTATTTTTTAAGTCTGAAAAACCTATATAATGATGAGGATAACCCAGACTGAAAGTCAAGAACTGATGACTAGTCTCTTCCTCATTGATGTTGGAAAGACAGATTTTGAAGGGCCTCCTGTCTTTTTGCAAAGACACCTGAGATTCAAATTCTAGGGAAGGAGAGAATTTGATTGACTGGTTTGGAGCCATGGTGAATGACAGCGCCACCAGAACACTGTGGAACTGTGAAGGGTGGTAACTCAGGATTAAATGATACTGAAAGAAAATAGAAGGTATGATCAGTGGGCGATTGGTCTTATTACACTACTGTTACTGCTCTTTGGATATTATGATCAATTATTTAAGATTTATTTTTGGATCCTGGTTTATATGGACTCTCCAAAACATATCAGACATTGGACCTAATACAACCAAAATTACTACTAAATCTAGAAAAGTGCTCTCTTCTACATGGGTAAGGAAGTAAAATGCACTTAAATTATAGAGTGAACAAGCACTTAAATTCTAAACTGGTTTTTGCCAATTAGGGATAAATATATAAGAAAACTAAAAGGAGTTTGAGAGCCTCTGCTGAATAATAACATTCCCCAATATAGTGATACTAAATATATATCATATTGAAAATGCTTAAACATTGTGGACAAATAAACTATTTGATTCTTAAAAATTTTTACAGACAAAGCTGTATGTGTTTTGACTTTTCTCATTTAAAACTAGGAAGTGCTACACAGTGGGCATTTGTGCCATTGCAGTCATGGAAATGGTATATCTTTCCACTGTGACTCGTATTTTTTAGTGATGAGAACATATGTAGTGTTATGCTGCTGAAGTAAAAAGATTTTTTTCTTCTTCATTTTTATAGATGTTAAATGTCTGTAAAGAATCTTCTTATTTATTTATTTTATTTATTTATTTTTGGCTGTGTTTGGTCTTTGTTGCGGTGCGCGGACTTCTCATTGCAATGGCTTCTCTTGTTGCAGAGCACAGGCTCTAGGTGCCCGGGCTTCAGGAATTGTGCCTTGCGGGCTCTGGAGCACAGGCTCAGTAGTTGTGGTGCACAGGCTTAGTTGCTCCGAGGCATGTGGGATCTTCCCGGACCAGGGCTCAAACCCATGTCCCCTGCATTGGTAGGTGGATTCTTAACCACTGAGCCACCAGGGAAGCCCAAGAATCGTCTTAAATGCTCTGATAAACATACCAATAAGACTAATAACAATAATGACTATCATATTTAATGTTGGGTGTATGCTAAAACATTAAAAGTCTTATCTTATTTAATTTTTACAGCAATCAAATGAAGCAGATCTGGGTTTCTCAAGTTCAGCACTTTTGACATTTTGGACCAGATAAATCTTTGTTGGTTTGGGGGAGAAAGAGCTCTCTGGTTCATTAAGATATTTAACAATATCCATGGTCTCTACCCACTAGACGCCATAAATGCCTATAGAACCCCCTCCCAAGGTGTGACCATCAAAAATGACTCCATACGCTGCCAAATGTCCCATCTGAGAACCTCTGAAATAGGTACTATTGTATTCTGCCCCCAGAAAAATCTGTTGGTGAAGAAAAGTTTACTTCACTAAATTTACTGCAGCAAGAAAGAATACCACTTTCATAGTAAGTAACTCAACAGATACAAGTTAGGTCAATTTATCTTCAGAATTTTCTTGCTTAAGCTCAAGAAGTTAAGGTGGGTCTTTTAAATAGGGGATTGATCAGGACTGGGTAAAGTTCACATAAAACAGTTCAGGATTGGAGAAAAGGGAGGAGAAGGTCTTAAGGTGGGTCTTGATGAGTAAATTGATTGGAAAGAGAGCTGATAAATTGGAAGACTGGGATTGACACATACACACTACTATATATAAAATAGCTAACGAATAAGAACCTGCTGTATGGCACAGGTACCTCTACTCAATACTCTGTAATGACCTATACGGAAATAGAATCTAAAAGAGAGTGGATATATGTATTGCATAACTGATTCACTTTGTTGTACAGCAGAAACTAACACAACATTGTATCAACTATACTCCGATAAAAATTAACTAAAAAAAAAAAAAAAAGAGGGCACTGTTCCCTGAAATGAGCAAACTCTTTGCCAGGTATACTGATTTCCAATAATTTCCTAATGTAAATCGTAAAGTTATTTATAGGTTTGAAGTCTCATCTTCCCACATAAGAATTTACTGCTGCTAATTAAGTTATATTAATATAGGTAGTCTCAGTTTTTGGTCCCACCAGTTTGGCTATGTTGATACAAATTGTCTCAATTTCCAGACCTTCATTTTGTTACCAACTCTTTCGAGTTGGTCCCCGGCAAGGGTCCTCCAGCCCAGCGTGCCCCGTGGTGTCGTTGAAGCCAACAGAATAAGAATGAGACTGAGCTCAGTTCAGAAACAAAGGGAAGTTTTTTCTTTGATCAAAGAACAGAGACGTGCGAGCTCCGGCTCTAGAGCAGGTGCTCTCCCTGACATGCTGGGCAGAGCTGCTTTATAGAGATTTCCTCATCCTGGAGGGGAGGAGGTAGAGTTCTCGCTGGTCAGGCACAGGAGTGCTGCTCATGTCTGCAGATCCAAGCGCCAGGTGCAGCACCTCTGCATGTGGTCTGCTGTGCTGAAGCGTTGGGTGCAGCCATTTCACACTAGGAACTCTAGTCTGAAGAGCCGGGCACAAAGTCTCTGCCCGCTGCAACCTGAGAGCAAGTGAAACTAGACGAAGTACAAAGGAAAAAAGAAGTTTAGGTTTTATTTTAATTACCCAGATTCTATTTTGATTTTTTCAGGAATTGTTAATGGGCTTTGCTGGTGACAATTGTAATCCTTCTCTAGACTGAGCTGGGGATATAATTACCATATGGGACATGATTAATCCAAATCTGTACTGATGTGTGAGGCATTATTATCATGTATCATATTTTGCAGAGTGGTTGTTTTACTATCTATTATCAAGTATTTCTGTTCTCTCTTTCTCTCTCTCTGTTTCGGTCATTTGATGGGACAACTTCTTTGCAACATTTTGATCACTGTAAGTATTATGGACTGAATGTTTGTATCCTCCCCAAACTCATATGTTGAAGCCCTAACCCACAATTAGATGGTATCTGGATTTTGGGTGATAGAGTTAGATTAAGTTTTGAGGGTGGGACCCTCATGATAGGATTAATAAATCTGCAAGCACCTTGATCTTGGACTACTCAGTCTCCAGAACTGGGAGAAATAAATGTTGTTTAAGCTATCCAGTCTATGGTATTTTGTTATAGCAGCCTGAGCTAAGACAATAACATTGACAAATTCTAAGAAAAGTGTTATGACTACAGTTTGTTGTGTACTTTCTATTAGCACACTAAAGTGCCCAAATTAACCCAAGGCAATGGATCAAATTTCCAGTTTGGACAGCGTGGAGGAAAACAATTTGGGGATATTAACCAAATTATCTATTTCCCTGATTTCTTTGTTTGTTTTCTGGATCTTTTTATTAGTAGTAAAGATACCAGAATATCTCTAAGAATTAGGTACAACATTCTTTGCCTAAGATCACATGCATTTTACCTTTAAAGAACAATATTATATTTAGGACTACTCTCTTGAAACACAGCATGCCCAACTTAGTGAGTTTTAAGGGTGAGAAAATTTATGGTCTTAGTGGCATTGCCTATATTCCATGCATATTTCACTTAGGATTTTTTTCCCCACAGTTTTCAGGCCTTATATAAGCATTAAGTGGTCTGGAAGACAAAAGAAATTGACACCACATACCTTTCCAGTACCTATGGTTTGGAGTCTTAAACTGAGACCAATTTTTCTCTTTCTTCAATTTGAGACCAATTTTTCTCTTTCTTCAATTAAATTATCTTAAGATCTTTTCTGCTAAGAGGAAAAGTTGATGAGCCAAAATGGGCTCTAGGTAAAATCAAATATTGAACTGAATGCATACATCAATATACTGAGAAAACAAGTCACTGACCTCTTTGTAGGCCAGTAGGTTTTTTTAGAACAATAGGCTTTTGTGGAACAAATCTAATACCACTTAATTGGGTGTGGGCACCCAATCATCTGATTTCAGCCAAAAATACCTTTATGGAGTTTCTGAATCATATTATACAGATAGGGTGCCATTGAAGAGTGAACTCATACACAAGTGGTAAGATTTATAGTACAGAGATGAACAGGTAGATCATTCAGAACAGGAGGCTGAGTTTAAGTTATGAGACTTCTTTGTAAAGTCTGTAAAGTGAGATAGCTTCCACATATATAGCATTTTCCTAAGGACACTTTCTTTTTTTTTTTTTTTTTTTCCCTAAGGACACTTTCTAATCTCTGTGAAAGTCAGTTATAAAGTCAACAAAGTCTGAAAGGTACCCAGGTATGATTTGAGTAGAGCCATCAACCTCTCTTTTGGTGTCACATGATAAGGGATTTTAGGATTTTGGATATATAGCCTCTTGTGGTGTTTTCTCATAAAAATCACATTTGAGGTAAATCCAATTGCCTAGGGGAAAAACTCACTTATTAAAAGGGACTTGTACTAAAAGGAGATAGGTGGAGCCTAAAAGAAATTAAGCACAAATCCATTTTTTTGTTTGATTGTGTTCTTTAGCTGATCAAAAAATATCTGTCTCCAGGGTATTAAACCAATAAAGAGGCAAGAAAATAGCTATAAAAATAAACCTACATACTTATCAAAACCTGATAACCTGTGGTTCCATTCATGTCTATCTTATTCTGTAGGTCTTTGGTGTAAGTTTTCTGTTTGCCAAAGATCATCTGCTTCTGATTCCTAAAAATTTTCAGCTTAAGGTGTCTAACTGAGATACTCTTCCAGTGATGTAAGGATAACTTATATCTCTTTTATGGAAAATCATGGACCCAAAGATCAACTTTCTGTCCTTTCAACTGTGGTTCAAGAGTTGTCTTTATCTGGTATATCTTCCAGAAGGTTAGATCTTTGAGATTTACGTCATTTAAAAGTTGTTTGGGGGCTTTCCTGGTGGCGCAGTGGTTGCGCGTCCGCCTGCCGATGCAGGGGAACCGCGTTCGCGCCCCGGTCCGGGAGGATCCCACGTGCCGCGGAGCGGCTGGGCCCGTGAGCCATGGCCGCTGAGCCTGCGCGTCCGGAGCCTGTGCTCCGCAGCGGGAGAGGCCACAACAGTGAGAGGCCCGCGTACTGTTGTTTGGCAGGATGTTGAAGAAAGGCTGATGATCAGACAAGGTATATTGCATAATACTAACATACCAATATGATAGCTAATGTCAATATATGCAGTATATTACCTTGCAGTATTCAACCTTGTCTGTTTCATGGGTTGACTTAGTACTTAACCTTGAAAGAGTCAATGAATCCCAGACAAGTTGAGCTTGTCATTAAAGCCAATGGCATTACCTTATGCCATGGAAGTTTACGTGTCTCTGACCTTGGTAATTTTAGTTTAAGAAGTTCATTTGTTCTTTTATCATTCCCACTGATTGGGGGTGATGTGGGAGTGAAGTTTCTGAATTAGTGGCAAGTCATTACAAAGCTGTTTAATGTCCATCTGTCTGAGAGAGAGAGAGTTTGTATGTCAATGGAATTATTTAAAGATGATATTGTAGTCCCATTAACAATACAATTAAAATTTAAAATATCTTCTTCAATATTTAGAGGTATTTCTCCTCATTAGTTCAAGGGCAAAGTTGGAACTTAGGTACAGGGTTTCTTCTCAGAGTATTTTTATTGTTTCCTCCACAATAGATATTTGTTGTATATATAGATGTATCATATTATATATAATATATATAATAAGCATTATACTATATTATATAATATACCATATTGTGAGGAAAAATAAAGGTATATATACACATATATTCACACACATATATAGTATTATATATGTTAGTCACATAGCTAGCTAGCATGGGCTGTTATTACAGTGTCCTTTAAGCTTATTATATTTATAAGTGCCCTTTTCTTCTGATGATATTTGAGCACTATTTATTTTATTTGCTCAGCATTAGTGTTTTCTGGGCCTTAATCTGTTTTTGTTTCAAAACGTTCAGTGCACTCTTCCATGAGGCTGTTCCTTATTCCAGTCTTTGCCTATTAAATTGCTTCGTTTTAGCTTTAGACAATTTACAGAAAGTGAGGCAAGAACGAGGATCACATTTGCTTCAGGATGTACCACTGAATTCTGTCAAAATGTGTTCAATAATCTATCCTGTATCCTTTAATTCTCCAGTGGGTTAATCCTTTTTTTTTTTTTTATTCTTCTTTCAACTGTTTTGAAATGTAATGCAATCACAGGGATATCTTTGGGTTTAGCCTCCAAAAGAACTCACCTAAAGTCTATAGCTTTTCTAAACCCTTCTGGTTTTGTTTACATTTGTTACCTTTTATGTCATGCTTAGAAGCTTCCTAATCTCTCTCTCTCTCTCTCTCTCTCTATATATATATATATATATATGTGTGTGTGTGTGTATATATATAATATATATGTATATATATAATATATGTATATATATAATATATATATAAAACATGAGTTATGTTTAGCTCTCTCACTCTCAAAAGTTTCCTAATTTGAATAACAAAATATACCACCATTCTCTCTACCTCTCATTTAAATAATTCCCAATCTACTGTCTAGTTCTCTTTTTCTTTATCACACCAACTTCTCACATCAACTTTATCACACCACAGGACACTGAAATAAACTCTTATCTGGTTACTTTACTGCTCCCCTCCCTGTCTCCACCCTCATCAACATGTGCTCTATCCCACAATAAGGAGCACCTTATCTATACTGCATCCAGACTTCTGTTCAGATTACAAGTCTGGTTAAGGATCTACCTATCTCTTCTGGTTTATCTAAAAAACCTCTCCCTGTACTCTATGCTAGCATTATCTGAATTAATATATTTTCTTTTCATCAAGTGCAAAGTACTCTCTCCCATACTACAGTATTTTCATTCTCTCTCTTTCCTCTTGTTCTGATTAACATCTTATCTATCAGATCTAAGATCAAGGCTTATTCCCACAGGAAACTGTCTATTGCCTCCTGTGGTTGGCTGAATAACAATCCCCCAAGTACATCCACAGTCTAATCTCCAGAACCTATGAATGTTACCTTATCTATCAAAAGTGAATTTAAATATGAGTAAATTGAAGATCATGAAATGGGGAGATTATCCTGGATTGTTCATGTGAGTCCAATGCAATAACAATGATCCTTCTAAGAAGGAAAGGAGTCAGTCAGGGTCACAGGGGAAGGGAATGTGGTGACAGAAGTAGAGATTGGAGTGATTTTCTTTGAAAATGGAGGAAGGGGCCATATCCAAGGAATATAGGAGGCCATGAGAAGCTAAAGGCAAGAAAATGAATTCCCCCCTTAGAACTTCCAGAAGGAAACAACTCTGCTGAAACGGTGAATTTAGTCCAAGTGCAACTGATTTTGGACTTCTGACCTCCAGAACTGTAGGAGAATAAATGTTTGTTGTTTTCAGCTACTAAATTTCTGGTAATTTGTTACAGCAGCAATATACCTCTGTACACTAGATCTTATTATTAGAAATACTAATGGTGTCACTTGATTCTCCTCTGTCAAACTCATAAAATCAGCACCTTTACATTTGATTACATTTTTATTTTTATCTATTTCATAAACTATAAACTACGTGCTCCACGAAGTTAGGGTTTTTAAAATCTTGCCTTTGTATCACCAGTGTCCAGCAGAGTTCATGGCATATAGCAGATGGACAATAAACACTTTTTGTGAATGGATAAAATGATAAATTTTACATTTTAGAAATTTCTTTACTATGTAAATATAATGGGGAGTATCATAACATTGGACATCTCATTTATTTTAGGTCTCTTTCTTCTGCTTTTGAGCAATGGTTGATTCCTTACAGACAGACATGGAAGTACAACTATTTCCATCTGGCAGAACTGTCCCCTTCCTTCCCTCCACCTTCAGTATATAAGCAAGATGATAGAAACTTTCCTACTAAACAAAGATTTTTGTTAGTTATTCCTGAATCATATATTTTAGGATCCATTAATAAAACTTTGCTATGCCTAAAACTTCACTTTTTGAATGATCAAAAGTGAGATTACAAGTATTAATTATATGGGGGATAATAGTTTTAAAAAATTCCTGCCACACACCATTGACTGTGATGTTTACTTTATATATTTAGTATATCTCCTTTGAATGGGGCTCTTCTACTTTGTCATTTTGCTTGGATAATCCAAACATTAATCTACAGTTTAATATATGCCATTCCTTTAAAGAGCAAGTTACACATTTCCCCCCCACAAAACACATTTCCATTAGTTCATTGACCATTATTTCTGAACTCTTTATCAATTTTCTCCTTGTCAAATTGTTTTCATGGATTTCTCACACTATTAATATAATAGACAAGCAGACATTTTTAGGTTTGATTACTACACAGCTGACTGTTGTACTCTCTACATTGTATAAAATGTGCTAAGAATAGCATAATATTTTTTGTAGCTTGTATTGACTTTGAATCTGTGGGCCAAAACTAGACATGAGCTAAGATGAGTGAGCTCATCAAGGAAACCCCTGTTACTTCTAGAGAGTCCTCCAGAAAGTGAAGTATAGGTACAGTGTTCTGACAGATCAGAGAGCAATGTCAGTTGTGTCACTTTAGGAATAGTGTTTTGGATCATTTTCTCTTAGATTTTTATCTTAATGATTTACAGCCATTTTTAAAAATGTTTGTTCTCTTGCCATTGAGAATAGAAATATGAGTCATTTTTTACATTGGTAGTTTTAATGACAAAACATCCTAATTATCATATCTATGAATTCATGCCTATTTTGTATAAAGTCTTACCTTTAAAGGGACATAGAAAAGGAGCTAATGATGAGGATTGGAGTCACTAGGTGTGTTCAGTGTACTGAGCAGTTCTCATGCATCAGGGCTGACTATGGATCTTCTGTTTGGTAAGGACCCATGTAGGAGAGATGGATGTTTCTTTCACATTTATTACTTTCTGTATCTGCTATTTAATTTCAGAACATAGTAAAATTTCCTCTAATTATATTATGTATGGTCTATATGTAATAGTAATGTTGTAATTTTGCTTTTCTCTGTCTTAAATCATGGGTGCTTTACGACTGGTTCCAGAACCCTTAACAATTTATATCTATTATCTTCTTCAAAATTTTCATGAGTCTTTCACAGTAGGAGTGACTGTGCATCTCACTGCCTCTCACATAACCATCTGTGAATTTGAACTTTAATTTTTTGCTTACTTACCTGTCTATGGTCTTCTTGGGGCCAAATTTTACTTTGATTATCTTTTAGTCTCTCTCCCGTATCCCACTTCAAAGTCATCACAATGTACACAATGACCACAATTAAGTGACAAGATCAATTTTTCGAATTCCTGTATATGTCCTTTATTCCTTCCCCATTCTAAGGAAACCTACATGCACTTCTCAAAAACACCCCTTTCCGGTTGTGATTAGCATTGTGAGCCCAGTGGGTGCTACCTGGGAGAGGAGTCACCATGCGCTCAGAACAAAATTTCCCTTGTGGGAGCTGGCAGCATCTAGGCAAAGACCAGCCCTGGTGGTCAGTCTCCATCCAAAATGGCGCCCGCGTGCTCGGAAGCATCTGGGTCACTTCTCTCCTGCTTTTCCTTCTAGCCCAGCTCAGGCCGTGTGTGTTCTGCTTCTGCCCTCAGCTGCTTCTAAGCCCCCCACCACCTTTTGGCAGCGACATCAATAGCATCTGCCGTTCTCCCCCCACCCCCCGTTGGGGACTCTCAGATCTCTGTTTAGCCATTTATATCTAATTTAGCTGTAAAAGAAGTCCAAATGAAAATCAGGTGATTGTGGAACCAGTAGGGACTTGGGGGGGTGGGCAGATGTGGGGACAGTGTATCTGGTTCCAGATCCGGCTCGAAGGCTCCTCTGAGCCAGGGCCGCCTCGCCAGCACCCGCCATTAGAGATTGACCAGCCAGCAGTAAAAAGTGCATTCTGGAGTCCTTGCAAAGAAAGATCAGCCCTTTGTGTACCGGCCTTTATCGCCTTTGTGCTTCTGTCTTTATTCCGACCCCTGACACCCTGATGGATCCTGCTGGAAGGGGCCCGGTCTGTTTCTGAGGCCCGGGTTCCCATTCCGCTAACCCAACTCTCTAATCACGTTTGCTTGGCTGTGTAACCAAATTGTTGGGATCACGGAAGAAGTCCCCTTCCCTGTGTTTCAGCACAGAGGCTGTGACTGCCACCCCAGCTCCCCACCAAGTGCCCAGTACCCGAGCCCGTCCCCAGCGTTGCGCTGCGTTCCCGGAACCCTCCTCTCACTTGGACCCAAGAGAGGCCACAGCTCTGGCTGGGGCCTTTGGTTTCCAGAGGGTCTAGATTGGTTTGGGTGTTTTAAAATAGATTTTTTAGTTCAGTGGTGCTTATGGGGGAAACGGGAATAGAACTTCAGTGTGAGACTTGGGTGGATGGGAAAGTTAAATATTGGTCTTTTTAAAAAAAAAAAAATTGGTCTTTTTTATTATTATTTTTTGCTTTGCTATTGCTACCACTTTTGTCTCGATGTTAAAATAACAAAAATGATTAAAAAAAGTACACATCAGATTCAGATGTGGTCTATATTAGCAAGCAAAAGGTTTATTTGTCTTGGAGATATTCTACGTGGAAGAGTGAGAAAGACTAACACCCATTCTATTGATCCAAATTGAACCTATTTTCTGATAGTTACGATACAATGTGTTCAGTGGGGATTTGTAAAATGAACAAATAATTTCATGGAGATATAGAGATAGGGACCAGAAGGATAGCCATTTTAGGTTGACTTGATAGAAAAATTAAGGAACAGATATGGAACACCTTCTATACAATGAAGTATGTTTTTAAAATACATTTAGTGATTTTTTAATGATAATACTTTCTGATAATGGAGTTTTCCATTTCATTCGTCTAGATATTATGGACACACAAGGCACCTACTAAATTTTGTGAAATAACAAGTTAGTTTTACTTTCACAAAACTACATACAAGTATGCTTTGTCACAAAATACACACTGTTAAAAGATAAACTGAAGCATATTACAATTTTTAAGTTTATTTGAGCAAAAAGCCATTTGAATTGGGCAGCACCAGTCAGGAAATGGTTTGGAGTGCTCCACCCACAGGAGCTGGGAAGGGACTTTTACAGAGAAAATGTGGAAGCAAAATAAGGAAATTATTGATTGGGTATAGCTAAAAGCCTACCTGGCTGTTTGTGATTTGTTATCCTTAGGTTTCAATTCCATAACTTTGAAATGTTTACAGGCTTAGATTTTGGTTTGCTTATGTAGGCTCCCAGGTCTTTAAAGCCACCTCAGTCTAATGGCTTCCTTGTTTAATTAATTTAACACTCCTAAAAATATAGTTTGTAAATAAAATATTTGCTAACAAGTAATTCTTTATTTAAGGAATCCTATGAAAAATTTTTATGAGTGAATATTCATACTTTTTCTGTTTTGCAAATACTATTATTGTTCTTGGTGGCTTCCTTTTAAAAATATCCTTTGCTTAGAATGCACATAAACTGTAGATGAGCTAGGAAGACTCAGCACATTTGCTTATGAAAAGGTGCTAATATTTTACAAGTTTTTCAGAGTGGTATTATTTTACAAAGCCATCTCCTTTAATGCATTTAAAATTATGTGCTTACTTTTAAAAACCTAATTTATATAATTTTATAAAAAGTGAATTTTGTGTACAAAGACAAAATATTTTAGGTTTATTTGTTAATATTTTATTTAAGCAGATTTTTCCACCCATTTATATGAATATGTTTTTCACCATTCCCTGACCTTTCACTGTTCACTGACATTCACACAGTCAATCCTTTAATAGTTTGATTATGGCAAAGAAAAACCTCAGATTATTATTTTATATCATGCTAAGGGAAAATGAGTAGGGTTATCTGTCTTTTACTTTTTGAATTACAATATTTGAAATATTACAAAGAAACCCACCAAAATAGCCCAATAATGGCACTTACAGGGTTCATGAAAGCCTAATAGCTATGGCTCATGCACTTTTGCTTTTCAATTTTTCTCTGAGAGATAGAGGTCTGTTCAATGGTGTGTGCTGAATTGAATCTTTTCTCTGTTTGGTAAAAAATGTATCTAATTTTTGTTTTTAAAAAATGCCTCTTGGCTAGATGGTTATTAAACATAACTATATACCAAGAGATCTAATTGAAGATTTAAAATGAGTTCTTGTGTTAAGTCACACTTGTAAAAGAAATAAAAGCTCACTTTCTACTATGGACAAATAGAGTCCTCTTTTTCTTCTAAGTATTCATTTTTCTGCCTTGCCTTTCAAAGCCATTCAACTTTATGATTTGTTAGCCAGAAGCTTGACAGTATGGTTATGCTATGATATTTATTAAATCTAGAAGAAATACTAACACTGGATACTTACATGAATGATCCCATCACCAGAGTTCCTCATTATTTCCTGTGTTTTATTTTTAAGGTCATCATCAAATTTAGAAAGTATGGTCACGTTATATTATTTCTCATCTTTCAAAACCACTTCAGCAAAATATGGTTACCAATAAACCACAGAAGCTGGTCCAACTTTACTTCAGTATAAGAGGAGAATTTGATTTTTATACTACTCACACAATTAAAGCTCACTTTTTATGTTCTATTATTCTTTTAAAATACTTTTATGTGAAGATATGTATATGATGTGTATGATAACAAAAGTACTACAAATTCCAGCATAGACCATTGTGCTTTTTGACTAAATACTATAGCATTTGTTTCACTGAAATTTATATCATGTTTTTTTAAATTTTATTTTATTTATTTATTTTTATACAGCAGGTTCTTATTAGACATCCATTTTATACACATCAGTGTATACATGTCAATCCCAATCTCCCAGTTCATCACACCACCACCCCCACCCCCTGCCGCTTTCCCCCCTTGGTGTCCATACGTTTGTTCTCTACATCTGTGTCTCAATTTCTGCTCTGCAAACTGCTTCATCTGTACCATTTTCTAGGTTCCACATATATGCGTTAATATACAATATTTGTTTTTCTCTTTCTGACTTACTTCACTCTGTATGACAGTTTCTAGATACATCCATGTCTCTACAAATGACCCAATGCCATTTTATGGCTGAGTAATATTCCATTGTATATATGTACCACTTCTTCTTTATCCATTTGTCTGTCGATGGGCATTTAGGTTGCTTCCATGACCTGGCTATTGTAATTACGCTGCAATGAACATGGGAATGCATGTGTCTTTTTGAATTACGGTTTTCTCTGGGTATATGCCCAGTAGTGGGACTGTTGGGTCATATGGTAATTCTATTTTTAGTTCTTTAAGGAACCTCCATGCTGTTCTCCATAGTGGCTGTATCAATTTACATTGCCACCAACAGTGCAAGAGGGTTCCCTTTTCTCCACACCCTCTCCAGCATTTCTTGTTTGTAGATTTTATGATGATGCCCATTCTAACTGGTGTGAGGTGATACCTCACTGTAGTTTTGATTGGCATCTCTCTAATAATTAGTGATGTTGAGCAGCTTTTCATGTGCTTCTTGGCCATCTGTATGTCTTCTTTGGAGAAATGTCTATTTAGTCTTCTGCCCATTTTTTGATTGGGTTGTTTGTTTTTTTTAATATTGAGCTGCATGAGCTGTTTATATATTTTGGACATTAATCCATTGTCCGATGATTCATTTGCAAATACTTTCTCCCATTCTGAGGGTTGCATTTTCATCTTGTTTATGGTTTCCTTTGCTGTGCAAAAGCTTTTAAGTTTCATTAG
>NC_041224.1:124161029-124163027 GCF_002837175.3 Physeter macrocephalus | reverse complement strand
CATTTTGAGTTTATTTTTGTGTATGGTGTTATGGAGTATTCTAATTTCATTCTTTTACATGTAGCTGTCCAGTTTTCCCAGCAGCACTTATTGAAGAGGCTGTCTTTTCTCCAGTGTATATTCTTGCCTCCTTTATCAAGGATAAGGTGACCATATGTGCGTGGGTTTATCTCTGGGCTTCCTATCCTGTTCCATTGATCTATATTTCTGTTTTTGTGCCAGTACCACACTGTCTTGATTACTGTAGATTTGTAGTATAGTCTGAAGTCGGGAGCCTGACCCTCCAGCTCTGTTTTTCTTTCTCAAGATTGCTTTGGCTACTCCGGGTCTTTTGTGTTTCCATACAAATTGTGAAATTTTTTGTTCTAGTTCTGTGAAAAATGCTAGTGGTGGTTTGACAGGGATTGCATTGAATCTGTAGATTGTTTTGGGTAGTACAGTCATTTTCATAATGTTGATTCTTCCAATCCATGAACATGGTATATCTCTCCATCTATTTGTATCATTTTTAATTTCTTTCACCAGTGTCTTATAATTTTTTGCATACAGGTCTTTTGTCTCCTTAGGTAGGTTTATTTGTAGGTATTTTATTCTTTTTGTTGCAATGGTAAATGGGAGTGTTTTCTTAATTTCATTTTCAGATATTTCATCATTAGTGTATAGGAATGCAGGAGATTTCTGTGCATTAATTTTGTACCCTACTACTTTACCAAATTCATTGATTAGCTCTAGTAGTTTTCTGATAGCATCTTTAGGATTCTCCATGTATAGTATCATGTCATCTGCAAACAGGGACAGCTTTAATTCTTCTTTTCTGATTTGGGTTCCTTTTATTTCTTTTTCTTCTCTGATTGCTGTGGCTAAAACTTCCAAAACTACGTTGAATAATATTGCTGAGAGTAGGCAACCTTGTCTTGTTCCTTGTCTTAGGGGAAATGGTTTCAGTGTTTCACCATTGAGGACAAGGTTGGCTGTGGGTTTGTCATATATGGTGTTTATTATGCTGAGGTAAGTTCCCTCTATGCCCACTTTCTGGAGGTTTTTTATCATTAATGGGTGTTGAATTTTTTTGAAAGCTTTCTCTGCTTCTATTGAGATAATCATATGGTTTTTCTCCTTCAATATGTTAATATGGTGTATCACATTGATTGATTTGTGTATATTGAAGAATCCTTGCATTCCTGGGATAAACCACACTTGATCATGGTGTATGATCCTTTTAATGTGCTGTTAGATTTTGGTTGCTAGTATTTTGTTGAGGATTTTTTCATCTATGTTCATCAGTCATATTGGTCTGTAGTTTTCTTTTTCTGTGACATCTTTGTCTGGTTTTGGTATCAGGGTGATGGTGGCCTCATAGAATGAGGTGGGGAGTGATCCTCCCTCAGCTATATTTTGGAACAGTTTGAGAAGGATAGCTGTTATCTCTTCTCTAAATATTTGATAGAATTCACCTGTGAAGCCATCTGGTCTTGGGCTTTTGTTTATTGGAAAACTTTTAATCACAGTTTCAATTTCAGTTATTGAGATTGGTGTCTTCATATTTTCTATTTCTTCCTAGTTGAGTCTCAGAAGTTTGTGCATTTCTAAAAATTTGTCTGTTTCTTCCAGGTTGTCCATTTTATTTGCATATAGTTGCTTGTAGTAATCTCTCATGATCCTTTGTATTTCTACAGTGTCCATTTTTACTTCTCCTTTTTCATTTCTAATTCTGTTGATTTGAGTCTACTCTCTTTTTTTCTTGATGAGTCTGACTAATGGTTTATCAATTTTGTTTGTCTTCTCAAAGAACAAGCTTTTAATTTTATTGATCTTTGCTATCATTTCCTTCATTTCTGTTTCTTTTATTTCTGATCTGTATGATTTCTATCCTTCTGCTAACTTTGGGGTTTTTTGTTCTTCTTTCTCTAATTGCTTTAGGTGTAGGTTAGGTTTTCTATTTGAGATGATTCTTGTTTCTTGAGGTAGGATTGTATTGCTATCAACTTCCCTCTTAGA
>NC_041224.1:124147253-124160991 GCF_002837175.3 Physeter macrocephalus | reverse complement strand
AGGCATCCCATAGGTTTTGGTTCATCATGTTTTCATTGTCATTTGTTTCTAGGTAGTTTTTTCATTTCCTCTTCGATTTTTTCAGTGATATCTTGGTTATTAAGTAGTGTATTGTCTAGCCTCCATGTGTTTGTATTTTTTACAGATTTTTTCCTGTAATTGATATCTAGCATTGTGGTCAGAAAAGATACTTGACATGATTTCAATTTTCTTAAATTTACCAAGGCTTGATTTGTGACCCAACATATGATCTCCTGGAGAATGTTACATGAGCACTTGAGAAGAAAGTATATTCTCTTATTTTTGGATTGAGTGTCCTCTAAATATCAATTAGGTCCATCTTGTGTAACGTATCATTTAAAGCTTGTGTTTCCTAATTTTTTTCATTTTGGATGATCTGTCCATTGGTGAAAGTTGGGTGTTAAAGTCCCCTCCTATGATTGTGTTATTGTTGATTTCCCATTTTATGGCTGTTAGTATTTGCCTTAAGTATTGAGGTGCTCCTATATTGGGTGCATCAATATTTACAATTATTATATCTTCTTCTTGGATTGATCCCTTGATCATTATGTAGTGTCCTTTTTTGTCTCTTGTAATAGTCTTTGTTTTAAAGTCTATTTTGTCTGATATGAGAATTGCTATCTCAGCTTTCTTTTGATTTCCATTTGCATGGAATATCTTTTCCATCCCCTCATTTTCAGTCTGTATGTGTCCCTAGGTCTCAAGTGTGTCTCTTGTAGACAGAATATATACAGGTCTTGTTTTTGTATCCATTCAGCCAGTCTATGTCTTTTTTTTGAGCATTTAATCCATTAACATATAAGGTAATTATCAATATGTATGTTCCTATTACCATTTTCTTAATTGTTTTGGGTTTGTTATTGTAGGTCTTTTCCTTCACCTGTGTTTCCTGTCTAGAGAAGTTCCTTTAGCAATTGTTGTATAGCTGGTTTGGTTGTGCTGAATTCTTTTAGCTTTTGCTTGTCTGTAAATGTTTTAATTTCTCCATCAAATCTGAATGAGATCTTTGCTGGGTAGAGTCATCTTTGTTGTAGATTTTTCCCTTTCATTACTTTAAAAATGTCCTGCCACTCCCTTCTGGCTTGCAGTGTTTCTGCTAAAAGATCAGCTGTTAACCTTATGGGGATTCTGTTGTATGTTATTCGTTATTTTTCCCTTGCTGCTTTTAATATTTTTTCTTTGTATTTAAATTCTTTTTTTGTATTTAATTTTTGATAGTTTTATTAATATGTGTCTTGGTGTGTTTCTCCTTGGATTTATCCTGTATGAGACTCTCTGCGCTTCCTGGACTTGATTAACTATTTCCTTTCCCATATTAGGGAAGTTTTCAACTATAATCTCTTCAAATATTTTCTGAGTCCCTTTCTTTTCCTCTTCTTCTTCTGGGACCCCTATAATTTGAATGTTGGTGCATTTAATATTGTCCCAATGGTCTCTGAGACTGTCCTCAATTCTTTTCATTCTTTTTCTTCATTCTTCTCTGCAGTAGTTATTTCCACTATTTTATCTTCCAGGTCCCTTATCTGTTCTTCTGCCTCAGTTATTCTGCTATTGATCCTTTCTAGAGAATTTTTAATTTCATTTATTTGTTGTTCATGATTGTTTGTTTGCTCTTTAGTTCTTCTGGGTTCTTGTTAAACGTTTCTTGTATTTTCTCCATTCTATTTCCAAGATTTTGGATCATCTTTACTATCATTATTCTGAATTCTTTTTCTGGTAGTCTGCCTCTTTCCTCTTCATTTGTTAGGTCTGGTGGGTTTTTACCTTGCTCTTTCAACTGCTGTGTGTTTCTTTGTCTTCTCATTTTGGTTAACTTACTGTGTTTGGGGTCTCCTTTTCTCTGGCTGCAGATTCATAGTTACCATTGTTTTTGGTGTCTTCCCTCAATAGCTAATGTTGGTTCAGTGGGTTGTGTAGGCTTCCTGGTGGAGGGGTGTAGTGCCTGTGTTCTGGTTGATGAGGCTGGATCTTATCTTTCTGGTGGGCAGGTCCACGTCTGGTGCTGTGTTTTGGGGTTTCTGTGACCTTAGTATGATTTTAGGCAGCCTCTCTTCTAATGGGTGGTGCTCTGTTCCTGTCTTGCTAGTTGTTTGGCATAGGGTGCCCAGCACTGTACCTTGCTGGTCGTTGAGTGGAACTTGGGTCTTAGCGTTGAGATGGAGATCTCTGGGAGATTTTTGCCGTTTGATATTACGTGGAGCTGGAAGGTCTCTGGTGGACCAATGTCTTGAACTTGGCTCTCCCACCTCAGAGGTACAGCCCTAACACCGGGCTGGAGCACCAAGAACCTGTCATCCACATGGCTCAGAATAAAAGGGAGAAAAGAAAGAAAGAAAGAAAGAGAAAGGTAAATTAAAATAAAATTTTAAAAAGTTGTTAAAATAAGAAACAAAAAATAATTCTTAAAAAAATTTTTTAAAGTAATTTAAAAGAAAAAAAGCAAAGAAAGAAGAGAACAACCAAACCAAAGAACAAATTCACCAATGATAACAAGCGCTGAAAACTATACTAAAAAAAAACAAAAAAAAGTGGACAGACAGAATGCTGTCTGTTCTGGACAGGGTTCAGACAGGACAAATGGTAAAAGCAAAGCTTTACAGACAAAATCACACACAGAAACATACACATACACTCTCACAAAAAGAGAAAAAGGGAAAAAATATATATATACCGTTGTTCCCAAAGTCCACCTCCTCAAGTTACAATGATCCGTTGTCCATTCAGGTATTCCACAGATGCAGGGTACATCAAGTTGACTGTGGAGATTTAATCCGCTGCTCCTGAGGCTGCTGGGAGAGATTTCCCTTTCTCTTCTTTGTTTGCACAGCACCTGGGATTCAGCTTTGGATTTGGCCTTGCCTCTGTGTGTAGGTTGCCTGACGGGGTTAAAGGAGCAGCTGCTTCGGAGGCTCTGGCTCACTCAGGCCCAGGGGAGGGAGGCTTATGGAATGTGGGTCGAGCCTGCTGCGGCAGAGGCAGGCATGACATTGCACCAGCCTGAGGCGTTGTGCATTCTCCCGGGGAAGTTGTCCCTGGATCACGGGACCCTGGTAGTGGTGGGCTGCATAGGCTCCAGGGAGGAAAGGTGTGGATAGTGACCTGTGCTTGCACACAGGGTTCTTGGTGGCTGCAGCAGCAGCCATAGCATCTCATGCCCGTCTGTGGGGTCCACGCTGTTAGCCGCAGCTCGCGCCCATCTCTGGAGCTCCTTTAAGTGGTGCTCTTAATCCCCTCTCCTCGCGCACCTGGAAATAATGTTCTCTTGCCTCTTAGGCAGCTCCAGACTTTTACCCAGACTCCCTCCTGGCTATCTGTGGTGCACTCGCCCCCTTCAGGCTGTGTTCATGCAGCCAACCCCAGTCCTCTCCCTGGGATCCGACCTCCAAAGCCCGAGCCTCAGCTCCCAACCCCCACCCGTCCCGGCGGGTGAGCAGACAAGCCTCTCGGGCTGGTGAGTGCTGGTCAGCACCCATCCTCTGTGCGGGAATCTCTCTGCTTTGACCTCTGCACCCCTATTGCTGTGCTCTCCTCTGTGTCTCCGAAGCTTCCCCCCTCCGCCACCCGCAGTCTCCACCCACAAAGGGGCTTCCTAGTGTGTGGAAACCTTTCCTCCTTCATGGCTCCCTCCCACTGGTGCAGGTCCTGTCCCTATTCTTTTGTCTCTGATTTTTCTTTTTCTTTTGCCCCACCCAGGTATGTGGGGAGTTTCTTGCCTTTTGGGAGGTCTGAGGTCTTCTGCCAGAGTTCAGTAGGTGTTCTGTAGGAGTTGTTCCACATGTAGATGTATTTCTCATGTATTTGCTGGGAGGAAGGTGATCTCCACGTCTTACCCTTCCACCATCTTGAAGCTCCTTCATCTTTAATTTCTTTAATCAGAGCCTTATAGTTTTCTGCATACAGGTCTTTTGTCTCCCTAGTTAAGTGTATTCCTAGGTATTTTATTCTTTTTATTGCAATGGTAAATCGGAGTGTTTCTTTAATTTTCTCTTTCAGATTTTTCATCATCAGTGTATAGGAATGCAAGAGATTTCTGTGCATTAATGTTGTATCCTGCAACTATACCAAATTCACTGATTATCTCTAGTAGTTTTCTGGTGGCATCTTTAGGATTCTCTATGTATACTATCATGTCATCTGCAAACAGTGACAGTTTTACTTCTTCTTTTCCAATTTGTATTCTTTTATTTCTTTTTCTTCTCTGATTGTCATGGCTAGGACTTCCAAAACTATGTTGAATAATAGTGGCGAGAGTGAACATCCTTGTCTTGCTCCTGATCTTAGAGGAAATGGTTTCAGTTTTTCACCATTGAGAATGATGTTTGCTGTGGGTTTGTCATATATGGCCTTTATTATGTTGAGGTAGGTTCCCTCTATGCCCACTTTCTGGAGAGTTTATATCATAAATAGGTGTTGAATTATGTCAAAAGCTTTTTCTGCATCTATTGAGATGATCATATGATTTTTCTTCTTCAGTTTGTTAATATGGTGTATCACATTGATTGATTTGTGTATATTGAAGAATCCTTGCATCCCTGGGATAAATCCCACTTGATCATGGTGTATGATCCTTTTAATGTGTTGTTGGATTCTGTTTGCTAGTATTTTGTTTTGAGGATTCTTGCATCTATATTCATCAGTGATATTGATGTGTAATTTTCCTTTTTTGTAGTATCTTTGTCTGGTTCTGGTATCAGGGTGATGATGGCCTCATAGAATGAGTTTGGGAGTTTTCCATCCTCTGCAATTTTTTGGAAGAGTTTGAGAAGGATGGGTGTTAGCTTTTCTCTAAATGTTTGATAGACTTCACCTGTGAAGCCATCTGGTCCTGGACTTTTGTTTGTTGGAAGATTTTTAATCACAGTTTCAATTTCATTATTTGTCATTGTTCTGTTTATATTTTCTATTTTTTCCTGGTTCAGCCTTGGAATGTTATACCTTTCTAAGAATTTGTCCATTTCTTCCAGGTTGTCCATTTTATTGGCATAGAGTTGCTTGTAGTAGTCTATTAGGATGCTTTGTATTTCTGCAGTGTCTGTTGTAACTTCTCATTTTTCATTTCTAATTTTAATGATTTGAATCCTCTCCCTCTTTTTATTGATGAGTCTGGCTAATCGTTTATCAATATTTTTAATCTTCTCAAAGAACCAGCTTTTAGTTTTATTGATCTTTGCTATTGTTTTCTTTGTTTCTATTTCATTTATTTCTGCTCTGATCTTTATGATTTCTTTCCTTCTGCTAACTTTGGGTTTTGTTTGTTCTTTCTCTAGTTCCTTTATGTGTAAGGTTAGATTGTTGAGATTTTTCTTGTTTCTTGAGGTAGGCTTGTATAGCTATAAACTTCCCTCTTAGAACTGCTTTTGCTGCATCCCATAGGTTTTGGATTGTCATGTTTTCATTGTCATTTGTCTCTAGGTATTTTTTTTTATTTCCTTTCTGATTTCTTCAATGATCTCTTGGTTGACCTTGAAATGACTTTGAAAATGGCACTGATATTTGACACTTCTTAGTCTACTTCACTTCCTATCTCTCTGTCTCTTTCTCTTTCTCTCTCTGTATGTGGAGATGTGTGTGCCTGGTATTCCAATTTGATCTTTGATAAACAATTGAAAATCTTGTAGTTTAATAAGAAATAAAATGTCTCTAGATTCAAAAAGGCATATTTTTGTACTCATTGTACAGAGGTTGATAAACCTTAAATACAAATGTTTCAAACTACTAATGAAATACAACCTCAATTCCTAAGAGTGTAGTTATCAAAACATAATTTTTTTTTAGTAACAGTGAGTAAGGTACCTACTTCACAAGAAAGCCCATTCTAGTTTCTAAATGTTTTAAATTTATTAATCATTTATGTCAACACTGAGAATAAAGTGGCTTTTCTCTAGATTTGATTAATTGAAAGTGGAAGTTAATTTCTTGCTAAACTGTAAATGGTTAAATACTAGATTACCCCTTTTATTCTTTCATTTAGCAAACAATTATTCAGCTGTCTTATTTTGGGTAATGGGATATAGCATTTTAAAAAATTGACAAAATATTGGATTGGCCAAAAATCTTGTTCAGTTTTAAGTAAAAATAAAAGACACATTTTTCATTTTCACGAAGAGCTTTACTGAACAATGTATTCATTAACTGAATGGACTTTTTGGCCAACACAATACTTGCTCTAATAGTATCTGGTACAAAAATTTCCCTTCAAGTGAACCTGGCTTTTATTTCCAATAATAGTGAATTATTTAATTAATCAATCTTTCACTAAATAAAACCATAATACATGGAAGAAATCATGATTTTATGAAAACGTCAAATAGCTAATAAGACAGAGAAGCACTATTTGGCCAAAGCTCAGGAGAAGGTGGAACTCTAGAAAGGTGAATATGGGATTTGAGGCCACTTTTACCTTGGGAGCATTTGCTGACCTATGAAAGCTATCTTGGGACCTTAGCACAGCTTTGAGAGCCTTATGGAGCTAGGAAAACAAAAGATGGAGTCTGAATGCCACCAAGAGTAAGGGCTATGCCTAATTACTCCATATTTGGGCTGAGAGGATGATAAGTAAGAATAGAATAGTACATACAGAGTAATTACAGACACTGAAGCACAGCCTGGCTTTGTGTTTTCTGGGTGGCCCAGAATACCTCAAGATCTATACTTGGATTACTGTTATCCCAGGTTCTTAGTGCTTCCAGCTGACAGAACAAAAATTCTTTTGGAGAAAATAACTTCATCCTAGACCTCAAATTATTTTACAAATGTGTGTGTGTATGTATGAATATATATATATATATATTCCAACACACAGTATCTGTATGTATCTGTATGTATGAATATATATATGTACTTATATATATGTACATATATATATATATATATACATATATCCCAACACACAGTAAATGATAATCAGGCAATATTAAAAAAAATAGAAGATAATATAAAAGAGAAATAGCAGACAACAAAAAACATTCATTAGATCTCCAGATACTAGAATTATCAAAATTAATTGTAAAATGACTATGTCTACTAGGTTCAAATAGATAAAAGGCAAACGCAAATATTTTAGCAGAGAACTCAAACCCATGAAAAGTGACATGAATAAAAAATCATATGAAATACTAGATACTAGAAATTTAAATGACTGATATTAAGAATTAATAGGATGAGCTGCAGAGGGATCAGTGTATAATCCCAACTTTAGTAGATAACTCTAAACTGTTTTCTAAGGAGCTTGTACCAAATTACACTACTAACAGCAATATGGTCAGGTTTATACTGACAAAAATGTGTACACATAAGTACTAGGAGACACATACAAGGATGTTTATAGTAGTGTCATTTGTAATAACTAAAAACTGTAGAAACTGTAAAAGTTTATTAAGAGAAAAGATAATTAACTCTCATATCATTATTACAGTACAGTGTTAAGTAACAATGACAGGACACAAACTATAGCATGAACAAAAAATAAATGAACCTCACAAATACAAATTTGAGTGAAAGCCACCAGACATAAAATAATTCGTAGACTATGATTCAAAAAAGCAAGCAGAGGGACTTCCCTGGTGGTCCCGTGGTTAAGACTCCATGCTTCCACTTCTTGGGGCCTGGTTTCAATCCCTGGTTGGGGAACTAAGATCCCACATGCCGTGTTGCATGGTTAAAAAAAAAAAAAAAAGAGCAGTCAGAACTTACTGGCATATTTAGGAATGCATATTTATTGGAAAACTATGAAGAAAATAAGAGTTTACCATAAATGTCAGTATAATGGTTAAACATAATAAAAAGTTTTATAATTTTATTTTATTTATTTATTTTATTAGGGCATGGTTGATTTACAATGTTGTGTTATTTTCAGGTGTACAGCAAAGTGACTCCATTGTACATATACATATATCCACTCTTTTTAGATTATTTTCCCATAGAGGCCGTTACAGAGTATTGAGTAGAATTCCCTGTGCTATACAGTAGGTCCTTATTAGTTATCTATTTTATATATAGTAGTGTGTATCTGTCAATGCCAATCTTCCAATTTATCCCTCCACCCCCTTACCCCCTGGTTTTATAATTTGTTTTATATATTCTTTTTTTAAAAAATCTTTTTATTTTATATTGGAGTAGAGCTGATTAACAATGTTGTTATATTTTCAGGTGCACAGAAAAGTGACTCAGTCATACATATACATGTATCCATTCTCCCCCAAACTCCTGTCCCATCGAGGCTGCCACATAACATTGAGCAGAGGTCCCCATTTTATACAGTAGGTCCTTGTTTGTTATCCATTTTAAATATAGCAGTGTGTACATGTTGATCCCAAACTCCCTAGCTATCCCTTCCCCCATCCTTCCCCCCTGATAACTATAAGTTCTTTCTCTAAGTCTGTGAGTCTGTTTCTGTTTTGTAAATAAGTACATTTGTATCATTTCTTTTTAGATTCTACATATAAGTGACATCATATGATATTTCTCTTTCTCTGTCTGACTTACAATTTTAAATGCACATGCAAGAGTGTTCTGTGGTGGTGACCATATTCTATTTCTTGATCTGAATTTTGGTTACATAAACTTTTATTTTATAGTAAGTTTTAAAATTTATACAATTATATTGTATAGTATTTTCTTTGCCTTTGGTATTTCAAAATTATAACTACCTAATCCTGAACACTGAACAAATATTTAACATAGTATATTATATATATACACTATAATATAAACATTTAATGGCACAGAAAGCATAAATATCCCTAGATATATACTTAGACAAAATACAAGCATAATAATTTTTCTACATTAATATCTTTTAAAATATTTGAAGATTTTTATGATGTTCTCCTGAACATCTTCTCTTCTTTGGTCTCTTAAAAAGTTCTTCATAATTTGCCTTATTATTCTTATCACCCTCTTCTGGACCAACTCCAAGTTTTTTTTATCAGGTGTTGTAATACTGTCATCACTATGTGATATCTAGCATCACAGGACATATTATTTTCCCCAGATTATTCAGAAACCAAATTTCTTCCACTTTGTGTCTTAACTCTTTTCTCAGTTGTTTTCCTTGAATGTTTGGAGGTTGGTTACTGCCACATTTGTGTTCTAGTCAGTGAAAAGAGGAGACGAGGGAGTCCATATTCTATCCAGTTTACCTTTAAGAATTTCTATAAGGAAACAAGAATCATATTTAATAATTATATCTAACACTTATCGAGAAATTAGTGCAGGCGAAGTGCTAGTCTCAACACTTTGTAACATGTATTTTGGCTGCTGGCATGGATGTAAGTCCTCAAAATAAAACTCTTTTTGCTAGGATTTTTTCCTCTAGTTAATTCACCAAATCCCTCCCTAATGAAGGGTGTCACTTGTTAAGCACCATGAGATCGACTGAGAAATGAGGTGAAACCAACTGGATAAACAAACTTGTGTACCCTATAGATAGAAGGTAAATATAGGTAGAGTAGATAGATAGACAGATAAAATATGTATTAATTTATTTATTGCCAGATCAGAAGAAATATGATACACCTGTAAATTAAAAGTTTAATGTTATTGTCCAATACATTTGGAAAAGAAATATAACAAGTTATATTTCTACTTTCTAACAAACCAAATCCAAACATACCTAACATCAAAATAAATATGTATGTTTAATTTTGTGTGTCTGTGTGTATTTTCACATGCAAGCAATTTTGTGTAATTATGGTTAGGAAGGGTTTTATTAAAAACAACACATACACACTCGTGCCCACACATGTAAACAACCAGAAACTATGTAGAAAAAATAATGTATGACAACTTCTCTATGATTAAAAATGCCACAAACAAAGTTAAAGGACAAATTATAGACTTTGAAAAAAATGTAAAACAATATGAAAAATATTCCTGTGGAAAATATTTCAAGATGCCCTGTGAATTGTGGGAGAAATCAAATCTTTTAGTGTTTGGAACTGGTCTTCCATAGGTGGTTTTGACTTTTCTATAGTAGTAGAAAGTTTGTAAAATGTTCTTAATGTTTTACACACACACACACACACACACACACACACACCTTTTTGCCTTAATTAGAAGACTACTTGTTTTATTTACTGCTTAATGGATTAAATTCAGTTTCTTATAATAAACATATTTTATAGACTATTGAACAGATATAGTTTCCTATATCAAAAATAACTTACAAGTCTCTTTATTAAAAGATTTAGAAAAACATTATTTTATTTGAGGGTGATTAGTTAGGGTACACTAGCTGATGTAACAATATATCCATATATATCAGTAGTTTAAAACAATGGAATTTGATCTCATCCCAGAAAATAGTCCAATGTAGGTACACCTGGTCTCTGTGTGGCTTTTCTCCACATGACAATTCAGGGACTCAGACTCCCTCCAGTTTTCATCCTTGTCATCCTATAGGGACAGAAATTTTTGATGGGTAGTTTGTCTGACACAAGGGGATGCCATAAAATAGAGGATTGTAACAAAAACTCTCATTGATTTGGGCTTAAATAAAACCTTGGATCCACTTGGGATCTATCTATCTATCTATCTATCTATCTATCTATCATCACCATCTTCTGTCATCACTAGAATGTAAACCTCTTCTAAGTAGCACTTCCTTCACCTGTTGAGAAGAAAACAAGTGTTTAAGTGCATATGTCATAAAGATTACTCTGTTCTAAGTTTTTCATTAATACAATGGAAACTTCTGTGTATATATAAATTTATAATTTCTAATTACCTGAAAGATAAAGCAAAAACGGTTTAAGAATAGAAATGCCAGGATATAAGTGTACTGACTCCAACTTAATTCATTTATAAATTTTAAAAAAGTGACACATATACACTATAGATATTATGTATAAAATAGACAACTGATGGGAACATACTGATAGCACAGGGAACTCTACTTAATGCACTGTGGTGTCCTAAAAAGGAGGTAAATCCAAAAGGGAGGGGATATATGTACATGCATGGCTGATTCATTTTGCTGTGCAGAAGCTAACAAACACAACATTGTAAAGCAACTATACTCCAATAAAAATTAATTTTTAAAAAGTGCTACTAAATTTTTCTGTTGGCAAGTGGGGAAGCTTGACTTTGAGTAAATCTGAATTGTCTTGAAAAGATAATCCTGTAACCCTATTGCTTATAAAAGTGAAAAAATAGTAGGCTTCTATTGCCCTAGATAAACAGACCCTTTGCTCTGTGGAGCCCACTCAGAGCTGAGGTTTCTCTTCTATAGGGATCTGGAAAAGAGGGTAGACTGATTAGTATTTGGATGGTGTTTTGTCTACTAGTTAAACACATGGTGCCCAGAGTCAGAGGTTGGTTGAATTCTTGGTTCCATCTCTTATAAATTGTGAAACTGAGTGAGTTTCTCAATTTCTTCATGCCTTAGTTTCTTCATCTGAAAAATAATACTAAAGAGTAAATGAGAAAATACCCATAAAATCTGAGACTGACATCTCTTATATAGTACTGTTAAATATATTCTGTCTCTGTAAACTGATATTATTTTAGAGCCCAGGATTTTCTTTTCTAGGAGGACTTTCTCTGAAGGGAATGGGGTCACAAATTCTTACATCATGATAGATTACATAGGGGGACCTGTTGGAATGAATAATGATGGTTTGATCAAGGTCTAGTGATAAGTAAGGGCAACAAAACATCTGATGAAATGTCCGGTCTAGTCTATGACCTTGGTTTAAACCAAAGACCTAAAAGTTCACATCAGGAGGCTGGCTTCAGCACAATGCAGATGATTCTGGAAGTTTCTCCATACCAAGCCAACTTGCCACAGTGAGACTCCGGAAGAACATGTGTATGTGAACTAAAAACAGTATTAAACTTGGCAGCCAGCATGGGGCACTGCTACAACCTGAGGAGGGAGGGGCCTAGATGAGCTGCTATAGATGCACGTGTTTATAGATCTGGGCTTGACCATATGGCACTGTATGTCAGTAAGAAGGAAGATCACCAGCATCAAAACAACAATGGGCTCCAATTTGCTCTCTCAGCTTGCTGTTTGCTGACAGATTTAATTCCCATTGGATCTGGTAAGTGTCTTAATATCATATAGACAAGACTTTAAAGAGGAGATGTGAGACTTCCTACTAGCAGATTTGGGAAATAGAAACAATGCTACATATATCAGATTTGTGCTCTGCACTAGTAATAGGCTTATCAATTATGTATCTCAAATTCCAAAATTATTTTTGAAACAGCTGCTCAGTGAAAAGGATATTATGGATAACATTATATCAGAGAGTAAAATGTAGGAGGTATTAAAGGATATTGAACCATCTCATTCTGAATAATGGTATTTATAAGAATGTATGTTAAAGAATACTTTGGAAAGAATAACTGTAAACTAGTATATCCTAGTAAATCCTTCCAAAACATTGAGCATTTCATAAGCATTAAATAACTAAATGTCCAAGCACAGGAAATGAAGTTAACAGTGATATATAATAACAGATAAAGCAAGATGACAGAAACAGGATAAACTTTATTATAAAAAGTTAATACTTTTATTATTAGAAAGGACAGGTAGGGATGAACAAAGAGAAAAACAAATATAAAGAAGCTAAATATAAAACAGCTAAAGAAGTTAGAGAGATACAACGTATCTAAAAGGAATCAGGAAAGATAAATTGATGAAAGTAGAAATAAGTGAATTAGAAAATATTTTTATAGCAAAAATCTGACAAGTAGATTCAAGGAGTAATATAGTAACTATTTTTAAAGAGCCAAATTGTTATTAGAATTTATTTAAGGAGTAAGAAATAAAACACTTAGAAGATATGAAGTTAATAATACCCTAATTGTGCATGAGGTTGAAAATAATAAACAATGTGTAAGGTACAGTTATATGTTCTATAGTATAGATAAAGTGATTATCAAAACATACATAATACTTACACTCATGGAATTCAAAATTTATTAGATGAATGGGACAATGACAACCAAAAATATTAATTACACATATTGCAAATAGTGACAAGTCCACTAGAGAAAACAAAAGGCATCTTGTTATAAGAAATATTAGGCTGTATCAGATTTATACAGCTGGTAAATGCAGGCCTGTCTGAGGAGGGGATATTTTAGGTGATACGTAAAAGATGAAGGAGGGGAGTAATGTTACAGTTAAAGGAAACAGCATGTTCAAAGGCCCTGAGATGGCAAAAACTTGGAGTGTTTAGAAAATGTTGAAGTCAATGTGGCAGAAGAATCAGCTATGTCTACTTCTTTAATAAATTTGAGCATATTCCCAGAAAGTGGGCATAGAGGGAACCTACCTGAACATAATAAAGGCCATATACAACAAACCCACAGCAAACATCATTCTCAATGGTGAAAAACTGAATGCATTTCCTCTAAGATCAGGAAGAAGACAAGGATGTCCACTCTCACCACTATTATTCAACATAGTTTTGGAAGTCCTACCCACAGCAATCAGAGAAGAAAAATAAATAAAAGGAATACAAATTGGAAAAGAAGAAGTAAAACTGTCACTGTTTGCAGATGACATGATACTATACATAGAGAATCCTAAAGATGCCACCAGAAAACTACTAGAGATAATCAATGAATTTGGTATAGTTGCAGGATACAACATTAATGCAGAGAAACCTCTTGCATTCCTATACACTAATGATGAAAAGTCTGAAAGAGAAATTAAGGAAACACTCCCATTTACCATTGCAACAAAAAGAATAAAATACCTAGG
>NC_041224.1:124120667-124146065 GCF_002837175.3 Physeter macrocephalus | reverse complement strand
TTTGTAGAGACATGGATGGATCTAGAGACTGTCATACAGAGTGAAGTAAGTCAGAAAGAGAAAAACAAATATCGTCTATTAACACATATATGTGGAACCTAGAAAAATGGTACAGATGAACCGGTTTGCAGGGCAGAAATTGTGACACAGATGTAGAGAACAAACATATGGACACCAAGGGGGGAAGCGGTGGAGGGTGGTGGTGCAATGAATTGGGCAAATGGGATTGACATGTATACACTGATGTGTATAAAATTGATGACTAATAAAAAATAAAATAAAATAAAAGACACACACACATGCACAAAAAAGAAAAAAAAATTGAGCAGATTCAAGATTGTATTTATAACACTGTTTTTCATAGGTTTAGATACCAATATATTTCTTATATATATGACAAATGATAGAATTATGCTAAGAATTATTTCTGATCAGGATATGCCTGTTGGGGTTTGTTTTACATGTCAAATCCATCTGCCCTATGTGTTTCAGCAATAAAGAAAAACTGGAAAAAGTATCACTATACAAGAATTAAATGTAAATTAAGTATCTAAGCTTTTAAAGCAATGAATTCTAACTTTTTGCCTCAGGACTCCTTTAAACTCTTAGTGATTATACTGAGAATCATCGAATACCTCCTCTACCATTGTTTTTTCTATGCCAAGCCTGTTTTTCTATGTAGAATGCAATTTTATCTTTATATGAACTTTTTAATCTTTTCCCCTAGTTTTTCTGAGTGCACTCTATTTTTTACTAGAATCCCTTGCCTAGAAAATCAAGTTTGGTTATTTTACATCACCACATAATCTGCTATTTACTTTCCATGCATAAGAACTCAGCTGCAAGGAAAAATGAACTCCTAGTCCAAATTTCAGTCTACTATACATGAGATTCTAATCACTTGAAAGGGATATTAGAGCTATTCTGTCTCTGGTCATTTGTTGCCAAGTAAATCAACAGAATTGGTATCACAGTTTTTATGAGTCTCAGAGGCTTTCTATTATTTCTTTGATACAAGCATCAGGAAAACCATATTTGCAACAGATGGATGTTATGTATACATGTGGCTGGCTTTGTACTTCTGAATGAAGAGTCACAGGCTACCACTGACATTTGAGATGAACGATCGAATAGCTACAATCATCTTTTTCTTGAACTTATTTATGGCTTTATAGAATACTTTGTGTTGCTTTTTAGTGTGACTTGGAGTAGTCTTCACGGAATGAGTATTAAACCCATTGTCCTACTTCAGGGTCTTAGGATTCCTTTTTCTTTGTTTCCACAACTGGACTACAATTCTTCTCTTGCCTCAATTTTTCTGGATAATGTCTTGTGTTGTACTTGACTACTACATTCTAAAGCTGTATTCCTTGAGTTGTTTTCCTGTTTCTAGTTGGGAGACAACCTTGCAACGATAGCACACGTGAGTACTGGCTGTCTTAAAAGGAAGCCAAGCATCTTAACGACTAGCAGGCACTGAAAGAATTACGAACATAAGAGCACATGTTGAAATAGCTCACTTGAAATAGATCTATTTTTTCATTCAATAGGAAATCCTACATACTTTTATTATCAAACCTTTTTCTGTTTTACACACATATGCTGCTTTCATTCTTAGTAACATACTTCCACTAAAATGATAAGTGTTCATAAACAGCAGTAATTTGTCCCAGTTATATTTTAACATAAACCCATTACAGCAAATGGTATCACATTGAAGACCCTGGACTACACTCTTTCAAAATGACCCATTCACGGCTTTTTGTAATTCTTGCTGACAATAATAGTTTTATTGTTTCAATAGAGAGAAGTTTACCTTATTATTTTATTTTTATTTATTTATTTTTGGCTGCGTTAGGTCTTTGTTGCTGCCCGCAAGCTTTCTCTAGTTGCAGCGAGGAGGGGTTATGCTTCGTTTTGGTGCACAGGCTTCTCACTGTGGTGGCTTCTCTTGTTGCGGAGCTCAGACTCTAGGCATGCAGGCTTCAGTAGTTGTGCACACAGGCTCAGTAGTTGTGGCTCGTGGGCTCTAGAGAGCAGGCTCAGTAGTTGTGGCATACGGGCTTAGTTGCTCTGCGACATGTGGGATCTTCCCGGACCACAGATCGAACCCATGTCCCCTGCATTGGCAGGCGGATTCTCAACCACTGCACCACCAGGGAAGTCTGAGAGAAGTATATTTTACATATGCTAGAATGTATAGAACTCATATCTCATAATAGTAGTATTTTCCAAATATGAGATAAATCTACAGACTTGTAGAGGAAATTTGTAATAAAAATGCTTTTAAAATGCATGTGTATTATTATTTGTAACTAGCCATTAGTGATACACATATTTATATGCTTCTCATTTATATTCATGTCCTTTTCATGGGTTTATCTTATACAGTAACCTGTACCTGTGCTTCAAATAAAATGAGGAGTGTTTTTAGTATTATTGTGCTTTCAGTATTCATTCAACCTGGAAAGAATCATGATGTAGTGGAGAGAACATGACCTTTAGAGATTGTTAAAGGTGGATTTGAATCCTGTTTTTTTTGCCTTCTGATGTGTGTGTGTAAAAATTTTAAGAACATTTTTAATGTTGGAATTTAAGTCAATATGTCAGTGAAATATTTTTCTGATTAGGAAATACTATGAGCTCTTCTTATATCATATAGTTCATCAATCTGTCTATATAATACCTTTAGAAATGCTTAAGTGTGTGTTTTAGGCATTATTTTCCATTTTTCTTCCATGTCTCTTACATTCCTATTGAAAAACTAACGAAGTCTGCACTTTTAAGATATCTTTTTCTATTAATGCTGTTCAGTTCTTTTTCAAGCAATGTAACTTATTTCTGCTCCCATTCCTGCCTAGTGTTATTATTTTGAGCTTCATCTCAAATTTCAATTTCTAAATAGAGACTTCCTAGATCTCCAACTAGCTTCTCTTGTGAATGTCCATACACCTTAACCAAGACACCCTGACTCTTTTTCAAATATCAAAAACAAAGTTCTTAAAAGGTTTATTAGTTACTTCACAGTAGGCCTTGCTTTGGTAAACTACCCAGCCTACCCAAAAAACTTCTACAAAAGTTTTTTGCTCTTTCTCAATTTGAGGCATTTCTTAGGTTACTCTTTATGCCTGGAGTGCTCATCATTCTTCATTGCTTTCATCTGGCTATTCTAAGCCATCCTTAGACATCTCATTCCCCAGGACCTTCTATGTCCTTTGCATGGCACAGGCTCAATTAGATGCATTTTCTAACATTCACTCAGCTCCTTTTACCATAAAAGCACAAGTAATCTGTGAGCATTTGTCACATTGCAATGTATTTGCTCATATATCTGGCTTTTCTTTCACCATAATGTAAGCTTTTCTAGGAAAAATAATTTTTCCTGTTTACTACTGCATGCCTGAATGCCTGGCAAAGATCTGGCTATACACGTATATTGTGTAAGCATCCAATATGTATCTATTAAATAAAAGATTAATTATTTAATAAAGTGATGACTTTTTATATTCCTATTTGAAACGTTTTTATTTACCCTATTAATAGTTTCTTGAAGTTAAGGAATTTAAAAAATCTTTATTATTCCCCACCTACACTAGTGCTCAGTTGACATCTAAGTCTATTTTATTTATGTTCAAGGAGTTTGTAAATAATATTTTTGTAGTTATGAAAAATAATATTTTATAATATTTTAAAGAAGCGGATGTCAGTGCTTTTTAAATGAGTATACAAGAATGTGCCTTTTTGATTCTATGGTAGTAGGTTGAGCAGTTGACATACAAGGAAAATAAACTCCATAACAAGTTTTTCTCTTAATACTGAAAATCAAGATGTTTTTGGTAATATTGATACCCGAATTAGGGTGGGGAAATGCTTCTGTTGAAATATTTGGAAGAATTTATTTTAAAAAATCAGATATATTCACATGACTTTCATTGCTTAAATAAAATTGAATTTTTCAGTAAATATTCAACTTTACAGAACCCAAAATTAGAAGTTTGAAACTGACTTCTAGTCCTGGCTCTACTAGTAACTCTAGACTTTGTGGCAAAACATCTAACTTCTGTGTATACACAAGAATGATCTCAAGGTAGATGATTTTTTAAATCCTTTTCGACTCTAAAATTATGATTCAACATGAGAGATCGAAGGATGAACATGCAATGAACTCAAATCATACAGTTTAATTTTATCTCTGTGTTTCATTTTAAGTTGACTAAAATCCTTTTTTGGTCGTTAGTGGAAATATGTGGAATATAAATAATAAAAACGTAATAAATATAAAATAATGATTTAATGATAATTGCATGCAATTTAATGTATGACAAATTATCTCTCATGTATGCCTATTAATTTATTTATTCTTATTCAGCTTTTTGCTACCCTTTTCACATACCTTGGGCAGCGTGTCAGATTAAATTAGTTATCACCTGCAGGGTGTAAAAGCTTTAATAAATAAGATGTCCTGGAGCTTACTTATTTATTGGACCATTCTAGGTTTTTATAATATCTGCATAATAACTGCACAGGAAGAATCTTTTATTTTTTATGTCCTCATGGGGAGTGTGTGTGTGTGTGTGTGTGTGTGTGTGTGTATGTGTGTACATACACATACATTTTTTGAAGCCCCACCTATATCTACCAAAAAACCCTATTATCATGAAACAGTAGGAGAACAAAATATGCTAGGAGCAAAATTCTCTGAAAAGCAATTCAATGACAGCAATGGCACTCCTGAGAATCTTAAATATTTTAATATTCATCTTGTCCATTTTTTCCTAATGTAATCAACTAACACAGAAACAAAATTATTCAGCCTTATTTAATTTCTGGTAGAGAAGAAAAACAGAAACATTGATGATTAACTATTTTGTAACAACTCATTAAATGCAGCCCACGTTTTTGAAGATGGCATTGTGATGATGTAACAGAAAACTCTTTATTTCTCCATCTGTATTTATATACCATAAAACATTTTACAAGTCATAGACAAATAAAATATGTTTTTGGTGGGTTGTTAAGGGCAGATAATTCCTGCTCACAGTGATGTATTAGTTTACTTTATCTCTGCAAATAGAATATCATCCAGTGTAATATTTATTCCATGTTAACTTCCCCTTTTGAAAACTATCAACAATCTCAAAAAAGATTTTTTGTGATACTATTCCTCTGGAAAGGTTTCTGCTGAGTGGCTGTGTTTTCACTAGGAAAAATAACAGTCCACAGATATTAAACTAGGATGCATGATGATGCATTTGGTAAGTAATGTCAACATCTTTGCCCTACTAAGAGGCCTTTCTTATTTTCCTTTCAGAACTGAGTCCAGGATCAATAAACTCTATGATCTGCTCCAGTATTTTTAAGGCTTTTCACTTTTTTAAGGTAGCTTCAGGGATGAGCATAACTGCCTAGAATCTGATTGTGAAGAGCAGAAAATCTTGATGCAGCTTTTTTGCAATATTTACATTTTCTTCAGTACCATTACCTCATTATCTTAACAAACAATTGTAAAATTTTCAACTTATTTTATTGATAAATCATATGGATAATTGGAATCCTCAAACTCCCTACAGATTTTAACATTTTTCTTGATTTATGAGAATTTTTAGAGATGAGATATTCATTAGGACAATGATGTAGGCACAATAATTGTTTACTAACCTAAGACACATTTTTTTATTGAGCTGCATTTAATATATAGTTAAATTCATAGATTTCATTTTTTGTAATTTTCTTTAATTGAAGTATAGTTGATTTACAGTGTCATGTTAGTTTCAGGTGTACAGCACAGTGATTCAGTTATATATATATGTATTATATATATATTCTTCTTCAGATTCTTTTTCCTTATAGGCTATTACAAAATATTGAGTATAGTTCCCTGTGCTATACAGTAGGTCCTTGTTGGTTATCTATTTTATATATAGTAGTGTGTATATGTTAATACCAAATCTCCTAATTTATCCCTCCCCGCTTCTGCTTTGGTAACCATAAGTTTGTTTTCTATGTCTGTGGGTCTATTTCTGCTTTGCAGTTAAGTTCATTTTTATCTTTTTGGGTTTTTTTAGATTCCACATATAAGTGATAGCATATGATATTTGTCTTTCTCTGGCTTACTTCACTTAGTATGATAATCTCTAGGTCCATCCATGTTGCTGAAAATGGCATTATTTTATTATTTTTAAGACTGAGTAGTATCCCATTGGATATATATATCACATCTTCTTTATCCATTCATTTGTTGATGAACATTTAGGTTGCTTCCATGTCTTGACTATTGTAAATAGAGCTGCAATGAATATTGGGGTGCATGCATCTTTTCAAATTATAGTTTTCTCCAGATATATGCCCAGAAGTGGGATTGCAGGATCATATGGCAACTCTATTTTTAGTTTTTTAAGGAACCTCCATACTGTTCTCCATAGTGGTTATACCAATTTATATTCTCACCAACAGTGTAGGAGAATTCCTTTTTTTCCACACCCTCTCCAGCACTTATTATTTGTAGACTTTTTGATGATGGCCATTCTGACTGGAGTGAGGTGATAACTCACTGTAGTTTTGATTTGCATTTTTCTAATAATTAGCAATTTGAGCATTTTTTCATGTGTTTGTTGGCCATCTGTATGTCTTCTTTGGAGAAATGTCTATTTAGGTCTTCTGCCCATTTTTTGATTGGGTTGTTTGTGTGTGTGTGTGTGTGTGTGTGTGTGTGTGTGTGTTGAGCTGCATGAGCTGTTTGTATATTTTGGAAATTAATCCCTTGTCAGTTGCATCATTGACAAATATTTTCCCCCATTCTATAGGTTGTCTTTTTGCTTTGTTTATGGTTTCCTTTGATGTGCAAAAGGTTTTAAGTTTAATTAGGTCCCATTTGTTTATTTATGTTTTTATTTCCATTAATCTAGGAGACGGACCCAAAAAGGTATTGCTGCAATTTATGTCAAAGAGTGTTCTACCTCTGTTTTCCTCTAGGAGTTTTAAAGTATCTGGTCTTACATTTAGGTCTTTAATCCATTTCAAGACTATTTTTGTGTATGGTGTTAGAGAATGTTCTGATTTCATTCTTTTACATATAGCAGTACAGTTTTCCCAGCACCACTTATTGAAGAGACTGTCTTTTCTCCATTGTATAATCTTGCCTCCTTGTCATAGATTAATTGACCATAGGTGCATGGGTTTTTTCTGGGCTTCCTATCCTGTTCCTTTGATCTATATGTCTGTTTTTATGCCAGTACCATAGTGTTTTGATTACTGTAGCTTTGTAGTATAGTCTGAAGTCAGGGAGCCTAATTCCTATAGCTCTGTTTTTCTTTCTCAAGATTGCTTTAATGAGAATAATAATACCAACAGTGCCAGGACATTGTCATGCTTTGAGATAGAATATGTAGAGTGAGTAGCAAATTCCAATGAATAGCATTTATTATATTTTATGTGATGAGTGCATTACTTTCTTGTTCTCAAAATTGTACGCAGTATTCTAGTGGAAGGGAATGAGAGGAACAGACCCTTTTAACAAACTGCATGAAAATTCATCTAGCCAGTTGGGAAAAAGAGGGCCTGGAGTTGGTTTACATTCCTCAGGAAGGTATGTGAGCATCTTCTGAGTGTGTATAAACTGAATAACAGATCAAGTAATTTATTTGGGAATATAAGCAATGATACCCAACACCATGTTCAAACGGAATGTTTACCTTGCTTTATACCAAATATTCGGTAATAGCACAGGGATATGAGCTCTCTGGGTATTAGAACAAATCTACATACACACGGAATTGCAGGTGCACATGAAAACATTTAAGCTTTGCAATTAAATGTGAAGACCTATATTACAGATCCTTTAGAGTGCAAATGAAAAGTAAAAAAAGAAAAAAACTAGGTTGGTTCTATTCAAGATCTAGAAATGCTGTTTAAGAACAGAGGTTCACCTTGTTTCTAGAGAAAGATTATATTTTGAGGACTACTTATATCTTTTTTATCAATAGTTTTGTAATAATGCTACAGTGAAAGTACTGAGAGTTTTAAAATTAAATTTTGATTATATAAATTATATAGCTGGACTTTTTTATATAATAGTATTTATTTCAGTACATTTTTAAAATAAAAATTGCTCCCTTGTTCCCTTTCCATTGTTTTCTTATTACCTGAAACTCCTTTTGGGGTCAAAAATGCCATAATTGCCTATTTGCTTATTTTAAAACAAACAAGCAAGCAAACAAACACATAGTGATAGTAAAATAATCCAGTTTAGTTCATATTGCATAACAAGGACTTTGATCATCTTATTTATTATTATTTTTATTGTAAAGTTTATTTTATGCTTTTTAAAGTACAAATTTGACTTTCTTACTCCTTCCTCAAATTATTTCTGATTGAAAAAGCGTTATGCTGGGAAGATCACCTAGATATCAAGAATTATGGTTTCAGTTCTACTGCAGACTTCTGGGAGATCAGAAAAGCCTGTTAGCATACTTATGCTTCAGGTTCTTTTTTCTGTTTCCCCTTTCTAAATGAGGTAATTAAAATATTGTTCCACTGGGATGTTGAGATAATTTTTTCCAAAGCATTTTAGTCTTAAATCTGAAAATTTTTATAGACAGGAAAATGGTTTTGTGTAACCACAACTTTAATGCTTTTTTTTCTAGGAGAAATTACCAAACTATTATTCTTTCATCAAGAACTAAATATATTCTTTTATATTTCCAAATCATGGTCCCTGTGGACAAGGACAATTGACCATAATTAAGAAGGAAGCAGCTTTTAATTTATTTTCAGCTGGCAACCACAAGAATGGATTCTTTCTCTTATTTATTTTTATTTAATCTGTGAGGCTGATGGCTCTCTAGTGAGATGATAATATGAATTCAGCAATCAGGACAGTATTTTTACATCCCTTACATGCCATATTAAGTTTCTGCACAGCATTCCCTTGTGTCAGGCAGAAGACAGAATGAAGAAAAGTCTTCTGCAGTATGCTTTTTGAATGTTTGTTCATTATTTAGATACATCAGAGGCTCCAAGATGACCTGAAAATACAGTGCAACCTATCAGATTATATGTGTTCCAGGGAAGTTAAGTGGCACATCCTGGCTCTGTGTTGGATGCAGAATTGTACAGATATATTTATTTCATTACACAACATCAGAGAATAACAAAAGAACTTTCAGATGTGTTTCTAATATACCCAACTCACAAGTGGACAGTGAATTTAACGAAAAGACAAGGAAGTTTCTGATCCTCATCTTCCTTTGTCTTCACTGATATTATCCTTATTTCATTTATGATGAGTTAATATAGGCATATTTTAGCAAATTAATGGTATTACTGAGCTAGCATTGGTGTATCACTTTCATGTGCCTTTTTTACTTTACTGTCTACAAATGAATTACACCTTTCCAGATAACTTAGCAAACCAGGCTATTAGTATTCATGTATTAATGAGATTGGATGATAAAAATGGCTACTTACAGAAGAAACAAATAGAATGTGCTCCTTTGTCATTGTTTTTGTGATCCTTTCCTTTTAGGTATTGATGACAATGCAAACTATTACCTTGTTACTAACCCAAGATTTAGAGTCAGTGTGTAAGATTCAAAGTAATTATGACGGCCCATTTTTGATGCATGCAGTATGTCATTTTTCATTCATGCTTGATTGCATTGAATTTTAAATGAATTCAGCCAAGAATGATTTTGCACAAGATATGGGTTTTTGGCCATAACAGAAAATGAAAAATTGTATTTGAGTTTTTAAAAAAGTGATTACTATCTTTAAAAAAACTAAGACTTAAAAATAACAAGCTTAGCCATACCATCTAAAATTTTCAATGCAGATAATATAATAAAATTGTATTGTTATTAAAACAGAAAACTATAAAACCTCCAAACCCGATTAGAATGTATTAATAATTTCATATGGGAAAAAGAAGGATTAATTATATTCTATCAAATACTTTGCATTACCTAAAAACCTAGTTTTAGGAATATTTAGTTAAATTAATAGTTTTGGATTTAGTTTTATTAAACTAACTAACTTGTATAATAGCCACTCTACATAAAAGGAAAGGTGTAGCAGTATTTGGGATAAAACTATTTGCATAGTTGAAATATTATTTAGGACAGAAATCACATTGAAAAAAGGATGCAAATGGAGAAGATGAAAGGTTTCTAGCTGGATTATCTGTTGGTTGGTACACAGAAGAAAGAGAAGCTACCACTATTTTATCTGAATGAGACCTGAAATGAGTACAACTCATGAAATGAATACAACTAAGATAACCTGGCAAGTGTAATAAAACCAAGCAGCTGACTCTGATTTTACTATATTAACATCAAGTTTCACATTTTAATCTTTTGTAAAGGCATATAATTTTAAGAGATTCAAACTTAGCTACTTATTTCTACAGTCTGTTTTTAAGATGTCTCATGTGACCAATGAATGCAATGCTAATTTGTGAAGCTGTTTAAAAACATGCATTTGTTGGTAGATGTTGTCTTTATTCTGAACAGCAATTAAATTAAGTTGAGCGAATAGTTAATGATCAAACTGCCATGATTTTATGGTGCCTACATTTATTGCAGAAATAGAATTTAAATAAATTTTGGGAGATGCTGAATTCATTTGTAGAAATGTAAAGTTAGATTTTAGAAGTCTGTCTCTGACTAGTTTTGAACTTTTACCATAATAAAAGTTTACATTCCTTAAAATCATTGCTTTGTATTTTAAAAAGGAATTTTAGTAAGTAATTTCTTAAATTGAAAAAATTTCGTAACTGTCTGCAACCAAAATATCATCACGACTAATCAGACATGGATTTAAATGCAGTCGTACTAATGTATATAATTTTTATGCCCAAACCTTTTCAATCTACTACTTCAAAACTGAGTTTCACTGACTTTCACTTTAAAGCTCCCAATCTATTTAGCTGCTTAAAATCCAATCTTTTTTCCAGATACATAATCTTCTTTGGAAAATATTTGGGAAACCTCTGGGGTAGTTTTTCTCAAATTTAGCATGCATGTACATCACCCAAAGAGCTAGATTGCTGAGTCCCATTCCCAGAGTTTCATTTTGTTAAGTCTGGGTCAAGACTTTGCATTTCTAATGTTCCAAGTTGACGTTCATGCTCCTATTTCAGGGCTCACACTTTGAAAACCATTACGTTAAGGAATGCCTATAAATTCTTTGACCCATTCTGTCTTTTGATCATTGCATTAGCATGCCAGCTGACTATAATATTCCGAATTCAGCTCCTATCTTGTTTGACCTCTTCCTAGAAAGAGAACACTTAAGACAGTATCTACAACTGCTTCCCTTGGACTGATGCTGCTCAACTCAGTACTACTTTGTCCTGCTTATGAACATAGGTCTATTTTCTTTATTTTCCTTAACACAGCTAAGGGTCTCTCCAAACCATTTTAAAGTCAAAGCTTCATTGACAAGAGAAAATACTTTCCTATCCACTTTACTGTTTACTAGACCGTCAGGACTATTTAAATTCCCTATGGATGTCTCTCTCCGTCTCCGTGTGTATAAGTACTTTAAGGTTCAGGTGTTTTCTCTCTCTCTCTCTCTCTCTCTCTCTCTCTCTCTATATATATATATATATATATATATATATATATATATATAAAATATATGATATAAATATTTCTTTATATATATACACACGTACATACATACCCAACTTTTGAAGTTACTCTTTGCCCGGTGGTACTGCTGGATCTTAATCTCTCCATGCTTCTTGCCACCCAACACCAATTCAGTTTCTTTTTCTTTTCAGACACAGCCTCAAAATCAATCATTGTTCATTTGAGTTCTTTTTACAAGATGCAACCTATTCCCATGTAATCATTTGAGACCAATAGATAAAGTGCATTAATAGGGATCAGCAGCCAAATTCACATATCTAGTCTTGACTTTACCCTAGTGCTGGCACTGTTACAGTTTAAAATATTCATTATCATTTCAAGCATAGGATCACAAAAATCAAGACTTGTTCAAAATATAATGTATTACAGCAAGACACACCAGTGAGACATTGTATCTCAGGGTCTATTTTTACAGGTGAAAGTCTTAAATGTAATATAAATTGAATTAATATGAAGTGACATATTGCTAGCAAATTTTGCCGAGGTGATAATGCATCTTACCACCACAGGTAACTTGGCAGTGGTTATGATGATGATATAAACAATCACTCTAGTTCTGCTTAGTATGGGATGGACTGGTGCTAACTTTAGGGAATTGGTAGGCACTTCATTAGCCTGATTATCCATGAAATACGAAAATCATTGAAATGGGGCAAATAAATTATTTAGAATTAATCTGTTATATAAATTGCATAAATTTGAACCTGTTCTTCCTTCGGAGAATTAAAAATACACGGCAAGACTTGCAAAGAAAAATTGTAGATATTTCCCAAATGAAGGCACAAGTGTCTTTTACACTTTTATCTTCAGATCTTTAAAAAGTACTGTAGATCTTAATAAACCAAAAGCTTCTTTGCTGAGATACATATTGATTGGTAGAGAATAAATGCTGGTGACTAATTTAACACCAATTCGCCTTACTTTTTGTTAGAAAACTTAGAATTTTTTCAAATTTTATAATAGGACCATGCTCTAAGAAAATACTACATGCAGATCTAAACTGAGGTAGGTAAGGGCTTCAATATTAAAGGACCTGAGAGAAGGTCAGTGGGTAGAGTAGGGTTAGGGTGTGGAGAATGGTTTGAAATAATCTTGAGGCTATAAGAGCAGCAAGATTATGAAAAGTCTTGCAAGCTCTTAGGAAGCTTTGCTTTTATTTTAAGTACAGTGGGAAGTCATTGGAGAGTAAAGACATTAATCTTGGGGTATATGTTTTTTTTAAAGTTATTCTAGTGGCTTTGTACAATTAAATTAGAACAGAAAGAAGATATTTCATTCAAAATTATGTTGATTAAATTTATTTTGTTGCAGCTTTTCTGATGCATGACTCTAGACACATTACTTTTCTTAGGATAAGGGAAAATACTTAATTCTTAAAGTCATCATATCCATATTCATTTCTAAAATATGTAGTTTTGGATTATAACAAACATGGAAATACGTGAATATGTCAATATATAATGTTCATGAATTATTTGAAAATCTGAAGTATATTTGAATGCAGTAAACATTATATCACCTAATCTAAAATAAACCAAATTAAATATGACTTTTCTCTTTATTAACTTCCCTACTGCTTTTTCCAATGACTCAAAACTATTTATCTGTATCTATATCTACAGTAAGACTATCAAAATCCAGTGAAGGAGGAAAGGAGTTATTCATCAATTCAAGAAGCTATTATTGAACACATAGTTCATTCAAAGGTCTCTGAAGACCTATGTAGAACAGACAATCTAAAGAAGGACCACCTGTGATCTTTATTATTATGGTCAATGCTGAGATACTCATTATTCAGTCCAAATAGTCCATCTGAAGGTGGGTAGCTCTGCTTCTATAGACAACCATTTAAAACACATAACTTTTAGGCTCCTAAAATTATGTTCATTTGGAAATATCCCGTGTATGGGGAAAAGAGCTTAATAGTTCATTATAAATAATAAAATCTACTTGTGCAGAATAATCTTCAACCTCAGTAGCCACCCACTAATTAAATAAAACCTTATATAGTATTTGACTTAGGCTGAGGTCCACCATAAACAGACCCTAAATTAAGAATTTTAGTAAATTATTTGGAGTGATTCCTTGAACAAAAAGTGAGATTAGAAGGGTACAGAAGCCATTCAAGGCATATTAATGAGTAGGCTGCCACTAGGTCCAACTGGGGCTAATTCCCATTGGGGCCCCTGGGGGCTATTTTGTTCCATTAATAAGGACAGAGCTGCAGTATTTATCCACCAATTTCTGTTCTTCATTGCTTGAGGGTTCTTCTTGAGAGTGTTAATTCTTGGCAATTCCAGCCTGCTCTGCATTAAGCTAAGCATGCTGTTGTGACCAAGGAATGATCTTGGGCAAAGACCCATATGCTTATAGTAACACTGAATGCTGAGAAAAAAAGGGCAGGGCACCTGCAGCATCTGTTGTACTAGTGTTATTTAAAAAGTCAAAATATCTACCTCAGGAACCATCATGATTAACTATTTAATCACACTTTGGATAACTAGAGCATAAGTCCTGTATTACTTGGATCTTTGCTTCACGGGCTGGTAGAAAGCATGAGGAAGGAAAGACCATATATAAGGCAGAATAGGGATAGGACCAACTGATTCATAACTATAGACAAACTTCATTGCTTTACATCTTCATGTGTAAAACGGGGCAAAGATATCTGTCTCATAAAGTTGTTAAGAGAAATAAATATGACCATGGCTGGCAAATAGCAAGTTCTTACAACTGGTTAACATTTGCTAAGTTGACCTTTTGCTGAAAAAATAAAATTGATATAAAAGTTAAAAAGAAAGCTTTGCATTATTTAAAATTTGTTATTTCTGAAAAGTATATTAATTAATTAATTAATTATTTATTTTGCGGTACGCGGGCCTCTCACTGTTGTGGCCTCTCCCGTTGTGGAGCACAGGCTCCGGATGCGCAGGCTCAGCGGCCATGGCTCACGGACCTAGCCGCTCCACGGCATGTGGGATCTTCCCGGACCGGGGCACGAACCCGTGTTCCCTGCATCGGCAGGCAGACTCTCAACCACTGTGCCACAAGGGAAGCCCTGTAGATATTTTTTTATCAGGTTGAAGGAATTTCCTTCTATTCCTAGTTTGTTGAGAGTATTTTTCCCCCATTTAGACAAATTAAGAATAAGTGTAGTTCTGCTTCTCTGACTGTGTTCTCACTGATAGAAGCAGATGTGACTCTTTTGTACTTTAAGAATGAGTAGAACTTTCCAAGAGCCACCCCAGCCAGCATACTTTTCCTAGTAATGTCTCAAGATATTGCTTACAATTAATCAAAATCCACTGAGGAATGGGATCAGTTTGGTCTGGACACATGACTTCACGGAGTTACGGTGGATACCTATTACCAAGGGTAATGATTCTGAGATCCAAGCAGCCATCTCTGAAAGATTCTTTCTGATTCTTTGCTGCCCTTATTTTTGGTTTTAGCCTAAGTCTAGCTCCACTTTGCAATTAAAAGACAGCTGCCAGTGACTAGTAGGGTTACATGCTTCCTTTTTCTTGTTTAATTGGTGAAAGAGGGGAAAAAGAAAATGAGGCATGGGAAGAGAGAGAGAGAGAAATTGACTTCATATCTCTTTAACAGATAGCTATGCTGCTTAAACTGTTACAGAACCAGGTTGGTCTTGCTTGAAACACAGCAAGCCAAAATGCTGAGAGACCCGGTTTGCAGCGAAGAGAGGGTTTATTTTCAAGGCAGCCAAGCACGGTGATAGAAGAAAAACCTCAAATCCACCTCCCTTTAGGCAGGGGGCCGGGGTATTTATGGGATAATGCATAAAGAAGCAGCGTGGTCTTGAGGCATGGTGCATGGGAAGCATGGGGAAAGGTGATTGGAAAAACGTGTGATAATCACCATTCTGCGCAAGCCTAACCAGGCTACAGGCCTCTCCATGTTCTAAAGATCGCCAGACACTCGCACATGCTCAGTTGGAGGGTCAGTGGCCCTATCCAGTCTTAACCAGCTCGGCTCAAGCTAGACACAGCTAACTCTCCGCTCAACTTGAACCAGACGCAGGTGACTCCGGGTTCCTGGAAAACAACTCAGGCAGGCATCTTATACATCTTATCCTTTAAGCTATGTGCCGCGTGGAGGACACGCAAGCCTTAAAACGACCTTGATTAGGGAAGCCAGGTAAAATGGTTTGACTAATCACTCATGGTTTCAAAACTATTTTAAATGGGTCATTATTTGTAAACGTGAATCTTGACAGACACTTGAATACAAAAATAATTGGGTGGGCTTCCTTGGTGGCACAGTGGTTGAGAGTCCGCCTGCCAATGCTAGGGGACGTGGGTTTGTGCACCGGTCCGGGAAGATCCTACATGCCGCAGAGCGGCCGGGCCCGTGAGCCATGGCCGCTGAGCCTGCGCGTCCGGAGCCTGTGCTCCGCAACGGGAGAGGCCACAGCAGTGAGAGGCCCGCGTACCGGAAGAAACAAACAAACAAACAAAATAATAATAATAATTGGGTGGAATAGAGGGCCGAAGTTGAGGGTGTTCCTGATTTTATGTTTTCCCAGTCAAGTATGTGGTAGAGGTGGAGAATTAAGGCTGCATACATGGAGGAGGGGCCTTCGAGAAACCATGAACTAGCTTGTTGGAAATGGGAAAGGGAACTGAATAAAGCTATGGCTTGAAGATTGACATTTTGGTAAGTACATGAAAGAATGAACCTGCTAAATTGTTGCCAAGTTCTTTGAAAATGTTTTAATATCCTGGTAGAAGTTTTCAAACTAATTTCCACAATTTTATTGATTTTAAAGGAGTATTCTGACCTAGAATCTTGTCCATTTCAGTTTCAGGATCAATACTACAGACTGCTTGTTGAAAATAGTTGCTACGAGTAATGTGATGTCGAGCATGATAAAGTTTCTCAAATTGCTAGATTCTATCGAGTTTTGTGCCCTAAAGCTAAGGACTAAAACCTTAAATTGTTTTCAGAATTTGATCGGTATCAGTACAGGGCAGGAAGTACTGATGTGATATGACCTCAGTGTTCTTCTCCTCTGAAAGAACTATAATTGCCACAGAAACTTCTCCTTGTAGTAGGATTGGAAGTACACGCAGTAATCCAAACGAGAAGCAATGGTGAATGCAGAAGTTAAAACCAAAATTATAGTGGGAGTTAACAATGGACACTTTAAAGCAGAGATTAAAAATAATACTTTTTAAAAAATTAATTACTTTCTAAGTAGGAATTGAGAAGGAATTAATCTTTGGAGGTCCCAAGAATCTGTGTCACCTTGACCATCTGTGCTCTGCTTCCCTCAATCAAGGGTGAGGAAATATTTCTTGTCAGGTTTTCAAATTCTGTTCCCTAGTCGCTTAGCAACACTGGATTTTTATCATAATTGAGTATAAGCCAGCTGGATTTCAGTTAGATTGTTGAAATGCAACAGTTTGAAAACTGGTTATATAGAAGATGTCAGCTAGCTAGGGATCATTTCAATTTAAGTGGGTTTGCCAAAAGAAACCTGAGTAGAATCCTGACATTTGTAAGAAAAATCACTTATAATTGTTTTTAGACCTCACATTTATGAATTACCACTTAAGCACAAATATAGTTGTGAAATCATGTTAAATGATAAATTGTACCATGATATGAGTATGTGAATGTTTTAATAGACTATCTGAATGGAAGAATGAGATTTTTCTTTTTTTTGTTTTGAATTGAGATTAACGCAATTTTAGAATAGACATAGCTCAAAACATTCCACATTGTAACGATATAGGAACCAGTATGTGCTTTGCTGCATTTAACCATGATACTCCTCTTTTCTACATATTTTGTTATAAAACGAGGTGAATTTCATCAATGTTGAACTCTTGTTCCTGCTTATATCCCTTCCTTTCTGAGACCCCCAACTCCCCATCCTGAACGCAGGTCCCTCAGAAAGAAACACACTCTCTTCTTTCTCATACTGTCACAGATGCAAAGAACTCTTTGAAATAGTCCCATGTTTCCTGGGACTATATTACTGCAAAGGACAAAGTACCTGCTTTTTAAAGTTTCACTTAACTTCTATCACTATTATTGTACAACTTTTGCAGTGGGGGTAAAACTTCATAAACTATTTTTACTGAGTGAATATATATAAAATGATTTTGAATGTCATAGATCCGGATCCTTTGAGAATTTGCTATTCTATTCTCTATTCAAAATTCTTTCTTGGATAAGAAATATTTTAGGTTTCTTATATTCAAAACATTATTGTTTACTTTTTAGCCTATGAAAATAGGACTTTATTTTTATTTTCATGAGTTACTGACTGCATAAAGATAAGAAGAGAATGAGGAAACCAGATTGAAAGCTGAATACTGGATGGTAGGCCAGGCTTGCTCTTTAGCTATGGACCTCTATTCCATATTAGCCTAATTATTCATAAGTTTCAGCAGTTTTAGCAGTATTAAAAATCATTACATGTAATGGACTTTTGGAGTGGTTTGCAATTTTCTACATCCAGCAATTCTTTTTTTTTAATTAATTTTTAAAATTTGACTATAGTTGATTTACAATGTTGTGTTAGTTTCTGCTAAGTTTTCTTAAAGGTTTTTAGAGCCCCCAGTACACATGCTAATCTCTTCAACATTGTCAGTCATAAAAATGAGACTCTTTAAATTCAAGGCTTTAGAACTCATCCTCAGGCCTGTTTCAATTTTTAATTTAATTTGATCTAGGCTTTAGAAAAATAGTGCTCTATTACCACCTTTATTCCTAAAGAAAACAACATGATAAAGTGGAAAAAAGTATGATTTCTAGGGTTAGGTATGTGTTTAAATTATACATTCTTTACTTATTTTTTGATTGCCTTTACATGTTACTTAATTTGTCTTTTCCCTGTAAAATATAAATAATGAATTAAAAGAGTTATATTTAGGGTTAAATTAGTTAATGCTTTATTTTTTAGATTGATGGATTGTATATTTTTCTATCTGCTTGGTCTAGCAAAGAAGTTATGTGGCTTATAGTGCTACATAAAGTGTCTAGAATAATTAAAAATAGAGTGAAAAGAAGAGGGAGAAACACAGTTGTAGTGAAATGGAGTTAGGATACTTACAAAAATGACATAAACATCACTAGGTACCATGATCATTTCTCTTGGGAAAGATGAGTGCATAGTATGATAATGACATAATGAATAAACAACCTCAACAATATCTTTATAATAGACCCAAATTAAAAATCTCACATGATTATTTCTTACAGAAATCTTCAGTATAAACAGATGTCATTATTTTAAAGGACTGTTAAAAACTATCTTTCAGGGGGCTAGAAACATGCAGTTTTGGTATTCATGAAGTTTCTACTTTCTATAGGGAAAAGAATGAACAGATGTTTTCTCTGATACAATCTGTCCTTTAGAACACCCAGCTCTCCATGCACTTCCTTCTGTGTCATCCCTTCTGTAAGGCAGAGTTCCATTCAGTTGCTGTATCCAGCTTAAAGCCCAGGATCTCTAGAAGATGTACAATCTTTTCCCTTAAGTCTGATATAGTTATCTTTAGTTTAGAAACAGGCATTTGCTCTTAGCATGCATGCTCAATATAAAATGATGACATAAACCAGGGGTCAGCAAACTTTTTTTTGTAATGGGCCAGATGGTATGTATTTTCAGCTTTGTAGACCATACTGTCTCTGTTACAACTATTCAGCTGCCACTGAAGGGTGAAAGCAGCCAGATATAAAACCAGATAGGCATGGCTGTGTTCCAATAAAAGCTTTAGTTACACAAACAGGCAAACTGGATTTGGCCTGTGGGTCATAGTTTTCCCACCCCAGCATATACACAAAATAAGCATGAAATTCTCATTTGGGGAAAAGAAGAATGAGAAATACATAGTGATTATAGGTCTATAGCAATGATCAAATCCTGCTGTATGTAAATTATAAAGCACAAGTCCTTTGGCTAGTCCACCTGGTAATCCATAGCTCTCTGGGAAGTTCTTTGACTATTTTCTTCTTGGGTCATATCTTAAGTGAACATTGTCAAAATGTTCTTTTTGAGGACTACACAATTTCAGAGCCAGCATCCTAGTGATCCAGCTGGGGTGTGTGTGTACTTGCTGTGGGTGGAGGGATGGAGAGCTGTTACTCTTGGAGCTGAACAGCCACCATCCTTTTCAAGCCAAGATTGATTCTCTGTCAAAGTAATTCTCTGAAAACTTAGTTTTAGGACTATATGTCAATAAGCAAAACTGGTGATCTTGCCTAGATAGCATCTGAGTCTAGAAACTGTGATCTTTTTTTTTTTACCAATTGTACTCCATCTACTCCCCTCCATCCCAGTCTTTCCTCTTCCCCAAAATATTGATAGTAACAGCTATTTGGAGGCCATCTGATTAAAAAGGCTTGGGTGAGATGGTACCATGTTATTTCCATCTTCGACTTTGGGCTTGTATCCTTAGGTGCCAAGGTAACTGTTTTGTTCTTCTAAGGCTACCAATAACAAAGCCTCTATCATGTAGGCACACCTAGAGCCAAGGGAATAGAAAATGCAGTATTTATACTGGTCGGAGTGATGTGTGTGTGTGTGTGTGTGTGGTTGGGTAGAATGATTAGCAGAGAATGCCTGATCACTGTCATAGTATCCTATTCTTTGTGGGTATGGCTTGATCTAGGATGTAATTTAGAATACCAAAAAGACAGATATGATACATATATTCTGTATAACATGATTATTGTTTCTGTTAACTGAGGTTTTGATAGTTAGTGAGCTCAAAAGCATACTCACTAACAGATACCTGGAAAGAGTTGTTCTGTGTTACTAGTTACACAGATAATGTATACTTGGACAAACAGGCAAGCTAAAAGTAGGTTAATTTCATTGTATTTGTTTTTAAACGAATACAAGACACCTTGCTAATATAGATACCAGAATAGTATTTGTTTCTTCTTTGGTCTTAGGTGAGCTTAGTAACAGAAAGAACCTTGATTCCATTTAGATAATTGTTTTGATTTTGTTCCAGTTTATATATAAAAGAATGAGCAATTGATACTGTAAAGTTCCTTTTGACTCAGCATTGCTGAAATATTTTTGTTCAGAAAGATTTTTTAAGTCATGGTAATCCAATACCATCTGAGCCTAAAAAATCTACATAAAGTATGCATGTAGAGAGTATATCACTTTGGACAATATTATTTTACAGCAATTCTGGGTGTATTTTGGGAAATGTATACCAAGCAAATGAGCTATCTTATTATAATAGAATGTGGTATTTATAAACCCATTAAATGTTTTAAAATATGTAATAATATTTATTTTGGTTCTGTAATAGTTGATCTATAGCCTTTTTCTGCCAATTGTTAGAAAACAAATTGTTAGTTTTCTTTCCCAATTGCATCTACTTCTAGAAAATAATTTTTATTATTACCCAAGTTAGCCAGACTTTGAGGTTAAGGACACGGTCCTCCAGACTGCCAAGTCTGTTCAAGATAGAAGTTCAGGGGTTTCCTAAAACCGCCTTCAGTTTCAACAGTTTACTAGAAAATCTCACGGAACTCTCTGAAAATGATTATACTCATGGAAAAGGATACATTAAAATCAGCTAAGGGTAGAGATGCATAGGAGAGAGTTTAGAAAGTTCCAGATATAAAGCATTCTTTATCCTCAGTATGGATTTTCATTGGTATTTGTAAGTGATAATACACACAGAATATCATCAGAGTCAGGAAGCTGACTCTCACTGAGCTCCAATCTCCAAAGTTTTTATTGAGGTTTCATTACTGAGGCATGCTTGATTGATTAATTACCCACATGGTTGAACTCAGTCTCTAGTTCCCTCACTTTCCAGAGGCGAGATGATGTTGCATAACACAGAGCCCCCACCCTAAATCATATGGTTGGTTATTCTAGTATGACTAGCTTCCATCCTAAGACTATCAGATGGGCCTGGTCTAGTCATCTCATTAGCATAAAATATCAGGTGTGGTCTGAGGGGCTCACCATGAAGAAAAAGACACCCCTATCACTGGAGAAATTCCAAGGGTTTAGAAGTTACCTCCCAGGATTCAGGAAAATACTTGATTTTACTGTATAATTATCTGTACATAATGACCTACGTGTAAATGACTATAGCTTGATCTGTTACCTATAACAGGAGAGCCTTATACAAATAATGCAAAAGATGGTTAATAAATATTTTACAAAAAAAGGAAGAGAATACAGATGAACCAGTTTGCAGGGCAGAAATTGAGACACAGATGTAGAGAACAAACGTACGGACACCAAGGGGGGAAAGCAGCAGGGGTGGTGGTGGTGGTGGTGTGATGAATTGGGAGGTTGGGATTGACATGTATACACTGATGTGTATAAAATGGATGACTAATAAGAACCTGCTGTATAAAAAAATAAATAAAATAAAATTCAAAAGTTAAAAAAAAAAGAAAAGAAAAGAAGTAATGTTTGTTTAGCTCCTATTATGTGCCTGGCATTATAACTGACACTCTGTGTATGCATAATACACATTTGGTGTGTATTATGTCACTTAATTTTCATAAAAACCTAACAAGGAGGGTATTGTATCAGCCTTTTTCAAATAAAGAAACAGGTTCAGAGAAGTTAAATAGCCAGCTCAGAAGTTTGGCACCAGGGTTCAAACACAACATACCTGACTATAAAATACTCATTTTTTGTTTTCAGAAATGGTTCTGTTTGTATCTAAGTTAAATGGTTAAAACTAAAAGAACCATGAACTCAAAGGGCTTCCTGGGATGCCAGGTGGGTGGAGCTTTTGCTTGGGAACAAAAGCTGGAACCTATTCAACGTGTTTTAATTGAGGATTACAGTAAAAAAAAAAAAAAAAGGTCTACACCTCTTGAAATTTCTAGCTGTTCCATCTACTCAATGTTCCTATTGAATCTGATTCTTCACTACAGTATATGATTCAGTTTCTGAGTGTTGACAGTAATCATGGTCTTTTTTGAGCTTGTTCAGATTGTTCTTTAAGTATTATTTCTAGCCTCAATGACCAAGATTTGGAAAGGGTCAATATGTATGATAGAAAAATATGACAGTAATCAGTGTGGAAAAGCAGTTACTAAAGACATTCTGTTCTTCAGTCAGAATATTCAACCAATAATTCCAGGTTACCCCTTGACCAGGAAAATAGCGGGCATTCTATTTGGATGGAATATTCAGGTAAGAAATGTCAATGTTTTGTAAGGAGGGGACGGTCACCATTTTGGAGCTGGTCCAAATTGTAGGAGGTATATGTGGAGAGTATGGTATCAGTAATTCAGTGCTTGCTTGCCTTCTCAGGATACTTTAATGGATTTAAGTTTTTTAATGAACTGAACACTGAAAATATTAGTAACCCACAATCAAAATATTCTTTGAAACAACAGTTGAATGGTTTCTAAATGAAAGGTAAGAGACCCTTTCAGGAATCAGTGGAGATCTGTGCCTCTGTGGCTTCATTTACCAGATTTGTGCTTTGACCAGCTGATAGCTCAGAATCTGCCCTCTGTGCCAAGTCTAATTGCCCAGCTCTAGTTTCCAGTTCCCATGAATTTTTTTCTTCAAAGAGAATTTGTAAATATACTTAAAATTTAATATGTAAAGTTAGAAAACATTTCAAATATTCCAAAACTTAGTGGCAGTTATACTTATCAGAGATGATAGAGTTACCAGCAATATCTGTTTAAAATCTTTTTTCTATTAAAAATAAAATATTAAAGATAAAAATAAGATCCACATAAGTATCTTTTGTCTCTTTCTTGCAAGACATAGGAACTATCCTGATTTGGTAATTTCATTCCTGTGCATATTTTTACATTTTACTAAAACTAAATTTAGTCACTCCTCATTATACATGGTGTATGTATTTGCAAATTTGCCTACACGCCAAAATCTATTTGTAATACCAAAATCAATACTCATGGCACTTTCATGGTCATTTACTGACTTGCACAGACGCACAAAATTTTTGAGTTGCCCATTACACCTGTTTCCAGCTGCGGTTGAATAAGGCAATGTTCCGCCCTCTTGTTTCAGCTCTCATACTGTGTAAACAAGTGTCCTTTTGTAGTTTATTTAGTGCCACTTTTTAAAAATGTGTTTGCTTCTTTTCACATTTTTGGTGAGTGTGCCATTTAAAACGGTTCCCAGTGTAGTACTGAAGAGCTGTCTAGTGTTCTCAAGTACAAGTGTGCTGTGATGTGCCTTATGGAGAAAATATGTTTGATGGGTTTCATTCAGGCATGAGTTATAGTGCTGTGGGCCATAAAGTCAATGTTAATGAAGCAAAAATATGGTATATCAAGAAAAGGGAAGAGGAAATTTGCTGACTGGACATGAGACTACTTTGTAACATCTACTGTGTGTTATGAAGCTATGGAAAAGACTGAAATGTGGCTAAATTTATGGATTCATAAGATGGCAACCAATTTTTTAAAAAGTGTAGTGGACAGCATTGTTGTGAGGCTGAAAGCCAAAGAAATTTACAGTCACATTACCCAGGGTCAGAAAAATGATAAACCCTTCTCGGATAGTGCTGGCTGGCTCACATGTTTCAAAAGTCAATATAACATAAAGAATGGTAAACTTGCAGGTGAGGCAGGTTCTGTAGAACAAATAGTGCAGCCACGAACATCATTTTACATATCTCCTTATACACGTGTGGGGATTAGACATAAATGGACTTTCCAGGCCACATAGTATAAGTTATATTATTCACTCATTTTCACAATAATGATGTGTGATAAATCACTGCAGAATTCAGTGACATAAGGACAGGAGATATTTATTTTTCACTTATGTGTCTGCAAGTTGGTTGCCCTTCAGCTGATCCAGGCTACACTTGGCAGGGCTTTGCTCTAAGCTGAAGGTTTGGTCAAAGTCCTCCCCAGATATTTTTTAGCCTTCTTGGACCAGTGGCTACCTTGTACATATTCTTGTAATATGATGTAGGAACCCTAGAGGACAAGCATATTTCTTTTTTTTGTTTGTTTTTGCATTTTACAGTTTATTGTCTCATTTATTTATTTTTTAAATTTTTATTGGAGTATAGTTGATTACAATGTTGAGTTAGTTTCAGGGGTACAGCAAAGTGAATCAGTTATACACATACATATAGGCACTCTTTTTTTAGATTCTTTTCCCCTATAGGCCATTACAGAGTATTGGGTAGAGTTCCCTGTACTATGCAGTAGGTTCTTATTTGTTATCTGTTTTACATAGTGTAGTGTGTATATGTCAATCCCAATCTCCCAGTTTACCCCCCACCCCTTATCCCCTGGTAACCATAAGTTTGTTTTCTACATTGGTGACTGTACTTCTGTTTTGTAAATGAGTTCATTTGTACCCTTTTTTTAGATTCCACATATAAGCAGTATCATATGATATTTGTCTTTCTCTGTCTGACTTATTACACTCAGTATGACAATCTCTAGGTCCATGTTGCTGCAAATGGCATTATTTTGTTCTTTTTTATGGCTGAATAATATTCCATTGTATATATGTACCACATCTCCTTTATCCATTCCTCTGTTGATGGACATTTAGGTTGCTTCCATGTCCTGCCTATTGTAAACAGTGCTGCAACGAACATGGGGTGCATGTATCTTTTCAAATTATGGTTTTCTCCAGGTATATGCCTAGGAGTGGGATTGGTGGATCATATATGGTAGTTCTATTTTTGGGTTTTTAAGGAGCCTCCATACTCTTCTCCATAGTGGCTATACCAATTTACATTCTCACCAACAGTGTAGGAGGGTTCCCTTTTCT
>NC_041224.1:124117301-124120628 GCF_002837175.3 Physeter macrocephalus | reverse complement strand
GAGCATCTTTTCATATGCTTTTTGGCCATCTGTATGTATTCTTTGGAGAAATGTCTATTTAGATCTTCCACCCATTTTTTGATTGGGTTGTTTGTTTATTTTATATTGAGCTCCATGAGCTGTTTGTATATGAACCCAAGGCCTTTCAGTTTCCAAACCGTACTCTTTTTCTACTGCATTAGATAGCAGCCTGTAATAGTTGGTGGCAATATTTGGGGATAACAACAATATCTTCAAAGAATTTTAATTTTATCTTATCTTATTCCGAAAAAGCATTTGAATAGGTTACAAAGCTCTGTAAAGAGTAGCAAAATTTAACACAGTTATAACTACAGCAAGTTGAAAATTGGTTAACATTCATTTTTAGCACATTACAGAATTCTTCAGAATGTGCAGTGTGACTTAGCTACTTGATCCTATTCATTTCCCTTTTACAGATTTTTAAGCATATTTGAGGTCTCTGCTCATGTCACATTTGCTAACCTCTCATTGACTATAGCAGATCACTGGCCAAACCCAATATCAAAGTTATGGTGAAACATGCTTCTTTTGTGGAGGTTGGAGGGGAAGGGGGAATAACTATTTGCTGAACAATAATCGAATTTATCACATTAGTCCCATGTTTCTATTCAAATGAATGTGAATATACCAATTTACATTCTTAATATATAATTTATAATATATATATGTATATGAGTTCCTTTTGCCTATGTCTGTGCCAATAATAAATGTTAGAAGTATTTTAATTTTCACTCATATTTTGTCGTTAGATAATACCATTATTTCAGTTTGCACATTTTCATGGGAAGTGTGAGAGTGAGAGGGCCTCCTTGGCAGCATTGCAAGAGATTCCTCTCTGGCATCTGGATAGCAGATAGAGCTGAATATTAATTTTAGGAATGGCAGAATTTCAAAGAAGCCTTATTATTTGGCCTCGGCAAGTCAGGGACCTAAAAGGAAAGTGGTCAGATGTGAGATCTGGGATAGGTATTCTGGATATATGCAGTTAGAAACCTTGAACCCACAGATTCCACAATTGGGGAAAATCTCATCAGAATTGAAATGGAGTATTTCTGGGCTTATCAAAGGAAGAGAGAGGTTATGTGCTAAAGAAGCTGTAGGATCTAGCTAACCTAACTGGCAAGAACTGGGAGAATATGCCTGAGAATTTGAAAGTTGATCTTGAGAGGCCTAGACCAAATAGAAAAAAGAGAAAAGAAAAAAAAAAAAAGAAAGAAACTAGCTAAAGGGGAGGGAGTTTGTTTATTTATAAGCCCAGCTGGAGATTATGTAGAGATTTTCCCCAAATTATGAGTTTGTTCATATGGGAACTCTTTCGTGTGACATAGGATTTAAATCCTATCAAGGACCCAGGAGATCGTTCTAATACACGGCTTAGATGGATCTTGGAGGCTTTATAAAAGTGATGACACACATGAAATGATGCCAGAACTGCTGTGATAGACTTTAGAGGAAAAGGTAAAAGGATTAGAGTAGGCATGCTAGAATAGATATACTCCATAGGACCCCAAACTCCCCAGCTGATTATGTTCCATAGGAGAGCTTGGGAACAGTCCACTTACCAAATCAATATGGAATGCCCTGATAAGAGAGGGGCACAACTGTTATTGAGAAAGCTCATTAATTGTTGCCCTCTGGAGGCCAAGGTGATGGTAGGAAATGCTATTAAAGAATTCGGCTTTTTAGTAATAGGGATAATAGGATTCCAGAATTGTGGGGCTTAGTGGAAGAACTTAACTGTTAGAAACATTGTGGGTATGTTATAGCTTCTGAGTGGCAGAGCCAGGATTAATCCCATGTCTGTCTTCAAAGTAAGGATTGCTGATGAGTGCCTCTCGAGAGTTTTATGAGAAGAAGATTGGGACTCGAATATGTAGCAAGGCTGAATGGTAGCAAGGGAGCCCTGATCTATGTGGGATCTTTGGAGCTGGCTAAAAGAATCTGGTATTTATAGGGCTAAAATTTGGCGGCAGCCAGCAAGGACTGTATCTGTATATCTATATCTGTATCTATATCTGTGTCTGTAAATATATCTGCATCCATATCTATCTTTATCTAGATAACTATATTTTCCATATCTTCCTATATTTATAGATCTACATGCATATGTATACATATGTTCTTGATATTTTATATTATATACACATTGTATATGAACATATATCGATGTGTGTGTATGCACACACACAAAGCTAACCTCAACCTTCAGCTCATTCATGTTTGATCTTTTCCTTACATACGGAATATATATGTTCTGCATATATATTCACTATATATGTTCTATATATACAGAAAAAATCAAGAATGGATGGAAAAGATAACTCCTAGATTTTTTAAGGTTATTTGATACAAGATCTGAGTTGCTACTGATACACAGGTAATTAGTATAATTATAACGCCATGTTAGGCTAGGGGGTATTTGGAGGTCAGGTAATATATGGAGTTCTAACGAAGTCCTTCTCAGATGGTCCATTGTATCTTTGGCATGCCAGTTGTATTTTCTTCAGGTTGCAATGGTATAATTGTAATGGATATACTCAGCATTTGGCAGATTTCACATTTTTTTTAACATCATTATTGGAGTATTATTGCTTTACAATGCTGTGTTAGTTTCTGCTGTATAACAAAGTGAATCAGCTATACATATACATATATCCCCGTATCTCCTCCCTCTTGTGTATCCCTCCCACCCTCCATATCCCACCTCTCTAGGTGGACACAAAGCACCGAGCTGAACTCCCTGTGCTATGTGGCTGCTTCCCACTAGTATCTATTTTACATTTGGTAGTGTATATATGTCCATGCCACTCTCTCACTTCGTCCCAGCTTACACTTCCCCCTCCCCATGTCCTCAAGTCCATTCTCTACATCTGCATCTTTATTCCTGTCCTGTCCCTAGGTTCTTTAGAAACTTTTGTTTTTGTTTTTTTTAGATTCCATATATATGTGTTAGAATACGGTATTTGTTCCTCTCTTTCTGACTTACTTCACTCTGTATGACAGACTCTAGGTCCATCCACCTCACTACAAAAAACTCAGTTTCGTTTCCCTTTATGGCTGAGTAATATTCCATTGTATATATGTGCCACATTTTCTTTATCCGTTCATTTGTCAGTGGACACTTAGGTTGCCTCCATGTCCTGGCTATTGTAAATAGAGCTGCAATGAACATTTTGGTACATGACTCTTTTTGAATTATGGTTTTCTCAGGGTATATGCCCAGTAATGGGATTGCTGGGTCATATGGTAGTTCTATTTTTAGTTTTTTAAGGAACCTCCATACTGTTCTCCACAGTGGCTGTATCA
>NC_041224.1:124099522-124116173 GCF_002837175.3 Physeter macrocephalus | reverse complement strand
TTATAGTTTTCTGCACACAGGTCTTTTGTCTCCTTAGGTAGTTTTATTCCTAGTAAATGGTAAATGGGAGTCTTTCCTTAATTTCTCTTTCAGAGTTTTCATCATTAGTGTATAGGAATGCAAGAGATTTCTGTGCATTAATTTTGTATCCTGCTACTTTACCACATTAATTGATTAGCTCTAGTAGTTTTCTGGTAACGTCTTTAGGATTCTCTATGTATAGTATTATGTCATCTGCAAACAGTGACAGTTTTATGTCTTCTTTTCCGATTTGGATTCCTTTTATTTCTTTTACTTCTCTGATTGCTGTGGCTAAAACTTCCAAAACTATGTTGGATAATACTGGTGAGAGTGGGCAGCCTTGTATTTTTCCTGATCTTAGTGGAAATGGTTTCAGTTTTTCACCACTGAGAATGATGTTGGCTTTGGGTTTGTCATATATGGCCTTTATTATGTTGAGATAAGTTCCCTCTATGCCTACTTTCTGGAGGGTTTTTATCATAAATGGGTGTTGAATTTTGTCGAAAGCTTTTTCTGCATCTATTGAGATGATCATATGGTTTTTCTCCTTCTATTTGTTAATATGGTGTATCACACTGATTGATTTGCATATATTGAAGAATGCTTGCATTCCTGGGATAAACCCCACTTGATCATGGTGTATGATCTTTTTAATGTGCTGTTGGATTCTGTTTGCCAGTATTTTGTTGAGGATTTTTGCATCTGTGTTCATCAGTGATATTGGCCTATAGTTTTCTTTCTTTGTGACAACTTTGTGATGACAGGAGTTTTGGTATCAAGGTGATGGTGGCCTCATAGAAAGACTTTGGGAGTTTTCCTCCCTCTGCTATCTTTTGGAAGAGTTTGAGAAGGATAGGTGTTAGCTCTTCTCTAAATGTTTGATAGAATTCGCCTGTGAAGCCATCGGATACTGGGCTTTTGTTTGTTGGAAGATTTTTAATCACAGTCCCAATTTCATTGCTTGTGATTGGTCTGTTTATATTTTCTATTTCTTCCTGCCTCAGTCTCAGAAGGTTGTGCTTTTCTAAGAATGTGTCTATTTCTTCCAGGTTGTCCATTTTATTTGCATATAGTTGCTTGTAGTAATCTCTCATGATCCTTTGTATTTCTGTAGTGTCCGTTGTTACTTCTCCTTTTTCATTTCTAATTCTGTTGATTTGAGTCTTCTCTCTTTTTTTCTCGATGAGTCTGGCTAATGGTTTATCAATTTTGTTTATCTTCTTGAAGAACAAGCTTTTAATTTTATTGATCTTTGCTATTGTTTCCTTCATTTCTGTTTCATTTATTTCTGATCTGATCTGTATGATTTCTTTCCTTCTGCTAACTTTGGGTTTTTTTGTTCTTCTTTCTCTAATTACTTTAGGTGTAAGGTTAGGTTTTTTATTTGAGATGATTCTTGTTTCTTGAGGTAGGATTGTATTGCTATAAACTTCCCTCTTAGAACTGCTTTTACTGCATCCCATAGGTTTTGGTTCGTCATGTTTTCATTGTCATTTGTTTCTAGGTATTTTTTGATTTCCTCTTTATTTCTTCAGTGATCTCTTGGTTTTTAGGTAGTGTATTGTTTAGCCTCCATGTATTTGTATTTTTACAGATTTTTTCCAGTAATTGATATCTAGTCTCATAGCGTTGTGGTTGGAAATGATACTTAATACAATTTCAATTTTCTTACATTTACCAAGGCTTGATTTGTGACCTAAGATATGATCTATCCTGGAGAATGTTCCATGAGCATGTGAGAAGTAAGTTTATTCTGTTGTTTTTGGATGGAATGTCTTATAAATGTCAATTGATTTCATCTTGTTTAATGTAGCATTTAAAGCTTGTGTTTCCTTATTTATTTTCATTTTGTTTCATCTGTCCATTGGTGAAAGTGGGGTGTTAAAGTCCCCTAATATGATTGTGTTACTGTTGATTTCCCCTTTTATGGCTGTTAGCATTTGCCTTATGTATTGAGGTGCTCCTATATTGGGTGCATCAATATTTTCAATTGTTATATCTTCTTCTTGGATTGATCCCTTGATCATTATGTAGTGTCCTTCTTTGTCTCTTGTAATAGTCTTTATTTTAAAGTCTATTTTGTCTGATATGAGAATTGCTACTCCAGCTTTCTTTTGATTTCCATTTGCATGGAATATCTTTTTCCATCCCCTCACTTTCAGTCTGTATGTGTCCCTAGGTCTGAAGTGGGTCTCTTGTAGACAGCATATATATGGATCTTGTTTTTGTATCCATTCAGCCAGTCTATGTCTTTTGATTGTAGCATTTAATCCATTTACATTTAAGGTAATTATCAATACGTATGTTCCTATAACCATTTTTTAAATTGTTTTGGGTTTGTTATTGTAGGTCTTTTCCTTCTCTTGTGTTTCGTGCCTAGAGAATTTCCTTTAGCATTTGTTGTAAAGTTGGTTTGGTGGTGCTGAAATCTCTTAGCTTTTGCTTGTCTGTAAATGTTTTAATTTCTCCATCGAATCTGAATGAGATCCTTGGTGGGTAGAGTAAACTTGGTTGTAGGTTCTTCCCTTTCATCACTCTAAATGTGTCCTGCCACTCCCTTCTGGCTTGCAGACTTTCTGCTGACAGATCAGCTGTTAACATTATGGGGATTCCCTTGTATATTATTTGTTGTTTTTCCCTTGCTGTTTTTAATATTTTTTCTTTGTATTTAATTTTTGATAGTTTGATTAATATGTGTCTTGGCATGTTTCTTCTTGGATTTATCCTGTATGGGACTCTCTGTGCTTCCTGGACTTGAATAACTATTTCCTTTCCCATATTAGGGACGTTTTCAACTATAATCTCTTCAAATATGTTCTCAGTCACTTTATTTTTCTCTTCTTTTTCTGGACCCCTGCAATTTGAATGTTTGTGCATTTAATGTTGTCCCAGCAGTCTCTGAGACTGTCCTCAATTCTTTTCATTCTTTTTTCTTTATTCTGCTGTATAGTAGTTATTTCCACTATTTTATCTTCCAGGTCACTTATCTGTTCTTCTGCCTCAGTTATTCTGCTATTGATTCCTTGTAGAGAATTTTTAATTTTATTTAGTGTGTTGTTCATCATTGTTTGTTTGCTCTTTAGTTCTTCTAGTTCTCTGTTAAACATTTCTTGTATTTTCTCCATTCTATTTCCAAGATTTTGGATCATCTTTACTCTCATTACTCTGAATTCTTTTTCAGGTAGACTGCCTATTTCCTCTTCATTTGTTAGGTCTGGTGGGTTTTTACGTTGCTCCTTCATCTGCTGTTTGTTTCTCTGTCTTCTCATTTTGCTGAACTTTCTCTGTTTGTGGTCTCCTTTTTGCAGGCTGCAGATTCGTAGTTCCCATTGTTTTTGGTGTCTGTCCCCATTGGCTAATGTTGGTTCGTGGGTTGTGTAGGCTTCCCTGTGGAGGGGACTGGTACCTGTGTTCTGGAGGATGAGGCTGGATATTGTCTTTCCGGTGGGAAGGACTGTGTTGGTGGGCAGGACTGCATCCGGTGGTGTGTTTGGGGTCTCTGTGATCTTATTATGATTTTAGGCAGCCTCTCTGCTAATGGGTGGTGTTGTGTTCCTGTCTTGCTAGTTGTTTGGCATAGGGTGTCCGACACTGTAGCTTGCTGGTTGTTAAATGGAGCTGGGTCTTAGTGGTGAGAAGGAGATCTCTGGGAGAGCTTTCACCATTTAATATTACATGGAGCTGGGAGGGCTCTGGTGGACCAATGTCCTGAGCTCGGCTCTGCCACCTCAGAGGCACAGGCCTCACACCCGGCCCGAGCACCAAGACCCTGTTATCCACACGGCTCAGAAGAAAAGGAGAAAAATAGAAAGAAAGAATGAAAAAAATAAAGTTATTAAAATACAAAATAAAAAATAATTATTTTAAAAAATTAAAAAGTAATAAAAAAAGAAAAAAAAAGAAATGAAGGAAGAGAGCAGTGAACCCAAAAAACAAATCCACCAATGATAACAACCACTAAAAACTAACGATACTAAAAAAAAAAAAAAAAAAAAAAACATGGACAGATAGAACCTAGGACAAATGGTAAAAGCAAAGCTATACAGACAAAATCGCACAAAGAAGCATACACATACACACTCACCAAAAGAGAAAAAGGAAAAAAATGTATATTGTTGTTCCCAAAGTCCAGCATCTCAATTTTGGGATAATTCTTTGTCTCTTCAGGTATTCCACAGATACAGGGTACATCAAGTTGATCGTGGAGCTTTAATCTGCTGCTCCTGAGGCTGTTGGGTGAGATTTCCCTTTCTCTTCTGTGTTCGCACAGCTCCTGGGGTTCAGCTTTGGATTTGGCCCTGCCTCTGCATGTAGGTCACCTGAGCGTGTCTGTTCCCCGCTCAAGCAGGATGGGGTTAAAGTAGCAGCTGATTAGGGGGCACTGGCTCACTCAGGCCGGGGGGGAGGGAGGGTTGTGGAATGCGGGGCAAGCCTGCTGGCGGCAAAGACCAGCACGACATTGCAACAGCCTGAGGCTCACCGTGTGTTCTCCTGGGGAAGTTGTCCCTGGATCACGGGACCCTGGCAGTGGCATGCTGCACAGGCTCCCGGGAGGGGAGGTGTGGATAGTGACCTGTGCTTGCACACAGGCTTCTTGGTGGCTGCAGCAGCAGCCTTAGCATCTCTTGCCCATCTCTCATGTCCACGTTGATAGCTGAGGCTCAAACCCATCTCTGGAGCTTGTTTAGGCAGTGCTCTGAATCCCCTCTCCTTGCGCATGCACCCTGAAACAATGGCCTTTTGACTCTTAGGCAGTTCCAGACTTATTCCTGGATTCCCTCCTGGCTAGCCGTGGCGCACTAGTCTCCTTCACGCTGTGTTCATGCATCCAACCCCAGTCCTCTCCCTGGGATCTGACCTCTGAAGCCCGAGCCTCAGCTCCCAGCCCCCACCTGTCCCAGCTGGCGGGTGAGCAGACAAGCCTCTCGGCTTCTCCGTGGCTCTGAAGCTCCCCACCTGCTGCCACTTCCCCAACCCCCCACTCCACCCCCACCATCTCCGCCGGTGAAGGAGCTTTCTAGTGTGTGGAAACTTTTCCTTCTTCACAGCTGCCTCCCAGTGGTGCAGGTCCATTCCTTATTCTTTTGTCTGTTTTTCTTGCTTTTTGGGAAGTCTGGGGTCTTCTGCCAGCGTTCAGTAGGTGTTCTGTAGGAGTTCTTCCACATGTAGATGTATTTCTGATGTATTTGTGGGGAGGAAGGCAATCTCCTTGCCTCACACCTCTGCCATCTTGAAGGTCTCCCCTCTCGCATTGGTTTTTTAACTAGTAGAGTAAATACTAATGTAATAGGAAAGGCCAAGTAGAAACTCTGGTACTTCCCTCTGTAATGGCAGTGGGAAACATTGGTTCCGCCATGTACTGCACCATTCTGAAACTGCCATCAAATAGTGCACTTGAACTACCACTTTTATGTGTAGCTGAGGTGCCAGCTTGAAGATGATACCCTGTGAGAACGGGGAATTATCCTTTAAGATTTGGTGTATGTCTTAAGCAATGATCATTTTGTTGTTGTTGCTTTTGTTCCTAAGTAGAATGGTTTCCTGGGTCTGGAAATGAGGTGGTAGAAGTAGAACTTCCCTACTCACCCTTACTTCCAAAGGCCAGGTGATTTGTACTCCTGTCCCTGAATCTTTAGACTCCTGGCTCTAGTTGTGCTGGGTTCCAAAAGGGTGTTAGTTTTCCCAGGGGTAAGGAGGGAAAGTAAGAATCCCACTAAACATATAGCCTTAGCTTCCATCTGTTCGTAGGACTTCTTGTGGCAGTGGACCATCAGGCACAGAAGGAGTTATTACACTGTCAGAGATTCTGTAGGAGTTCTTCCACATGTAGATGTATTTCTGATGTATTTGTGGGGAGGAAGGCAATCTCCTTGCCTCACACCTCTGCCATCTTGAAGGTCTCCCCTCTCGCATTGGTTTTTTAACTAGTAGAGTAAATACTAATGTAATAGGAAAGGCCAAGTAGAAACTCTGGTACTTCCCTCTGTAATGGCAGTGGGAAACATTGGTTCCGCCATGTACTGCACCATTCTGAAACTGCCATCAAATAGTGCACTTGAACTACCACTTTTATGTGTAGCTGAGGTGCCAGCTTGAAGATGATACCCTGTGAGAACGGGGAATTATCCTTTAAGATTTGGTGTATGTCTTAAGCAATGATCATTTTGTTGTTGTTGCTTTTGTTCCTAAGTAGAATGGTTTCCTGGGTCTGGAAATGAGGTGGTAGAAGTAGAACTTCCCTACTCACCCTTACTTCCAAAGGCCAGGTGATTTGTACTCCTGTCCCTGAATCTTTAGACTCCTGGCTCTAGTTGTGCTGGGTTCCAAAAGGGTGTTAGTTTTCCCAGGGGTAAGGAGGGAAAGTAAGAATCCCACTAAACATATAGCCTTAGCTTCCATCTGTTCGTAGGACTTCTTGTGGCAGTGGACCATCAGGCACAGAAGGAGTTATTACACTGTCAGAGATAATTGACTCTGGTCATCATGAGAGGTAAGATGCCGCCTCATAATGAAGCCAGGGAGGGATATTCTTGGTACTCAGGTGATTCACTGGGTCCTCTTCTGGTAATGTCCTGTTCTATTGGTTTGTTCTTTGTCTTGTACACCAGGAAATTATCTTTATTATTGTCTCAAATAAACATATAAATGGACATACCCATACACACACATTCCCCCCAGCATTTCCATGTGAGGGATTTAATGTTTTCCTAATTTGTCACTAACAGAACCATAGTTTTATGATTAATAGATCAGAGGTTGTCACATATAAATCTTGTAATAACTCACTAAATTAACTGTGGGTTCTGGATATCTGATGTTCTAATACCAAACAAATGAGGGCTATATTTTCTATGAAATTTCATTAATACTACTGGCATTAAGTTATGCTTGATCTATTGGGAGTGAGGACTGTGTCCTGAAAGACACCTGCAACAGGGTGTTCAGTAGTTCTCAGTAATGATAATACAGATTGGATGTACTTCAGTGCAGGTTAACTTTCACAGGTCCCCATATTCTCCTGATTAGTTCTGTATTCTGGAATATATTCTGGGGTTAAGTATTAAGAGCAACGAATTTCCATCATATCCAGAACAGTGATTCTGGAATGGATGGTGCCTAGAGATAAGGAGAAGATGGTGGGTGACCACTGAAAATGATAATCTACGATATGGGCCCCCAGTTTGGATTGAGGAGTGGCTTTGTAAACATGCTAATAATCAGTGTTACCAAGTTCTACTTTTTAGTAGTTTTCTGCAATATTTTTACTTCAGATGAATATATGCTCTTTGAAGGCCAAGCAAACTTCTCATTTGTCAACAACTGCAATAAGCATTTGAGTAAATAACTACAAATGTTTAGTTCTTTCATGGGATACTTAGAATTAATGTATTTCAAATTTTCACAAAATGAGCCTGTATATGTGTGTAAACAAAATAAATACAACTTGCAGAGGAAAACACATGCAGTAAGTCAAAATAAATTATTGCTAGGTCTCTGAATCAAAATAGAAGAACGAGATTCTTATTTGAGGAGAGGAGCAGGCTAAGAGAGATAAGTGAAGTCAGTAGAAGTTGAACTGGGACAGTGTTTTTCCCTGATTGCCAAAGAGCTTGTACAGGTGGCCCCATATCTGTGGGTTCCGCATGATTCAATCAACCGCAAATCAAAAATGTTGAAAAGAAAAAAACACTTCCAGAAAGTTCCAAAAGCAAAACTTGAACTTACTACTCACTGAAACCTATTTACATAGCATTTACATTGTATTAGGTATTATAAGTAATCTAGAGATGACTTAAAATATATGGGATGATGTGCATACAAATACTATGACATTTTATGTAAGGGACTTGAGCATCCACAGGTTTTGGTATCTGCAGGTGTTCTGGAATCAACCCGTGGCAGTTACTGAGGGACAACTGTACTCCTAAATTTCTGAAGATGGGGAGGTAAATACAACTCAGGTTTTTTGCAGGTACATCCCATTTTAATCTACCTGTGATTACTTAAAATTAAGAATAAAAATACATTTAGACCTACATTTTTCTAATTAGCTGTATTAAGATTGAAACAGTATCATTTTTACATCAAAAATTTAGTGCAATTTTTTTCCTTTTATTTTTATTTTTTTAATTTTAATTTTCCTATTAAAAATATAATCTCAATTTTAGATGTAGAATAATTTTATTAATTTTGATTCTGCAATTTTTCTCAAAGAAGTTGCTTTCATATTATATTAAAGCATCATTTTAGAATTGATTCTATGTTTTATGATCTTTAAAAAATATACTGTTTGTTAATTACTACTACTTTTGTACCCTGATTTCTCTATTCTTGAATTGTTTATCTGACTGAAAGGAGTATACTTTTGAGCATTTTTTTTCACCTGCAATTGTGCATGGAAGGTTTATTTTTTGAAATACAGATATATGTAAATACCTTTTCCTGTAGTTTATTCGCAGAACAACTTGCTGAATGTAGGATTTTGAGTCTCAACCTTTTTCACACAAAACTATCTAGAGGCACTCATCAACAATCCTTACTTTGAAGATATGGGCTTAATCCTGGCTCTGCCACTCAGAAGCTGTAACTCTGGAAAATATGCCCTACCTTTAAGTAGCAGTTATTCGCAGAGATAACAGAGGCAAAAGATTATTATGCAGGTTGTTTTTATTATTATACACTCTTCTTTATTATAACCTTTATACTTGTTGAGAAGAATGAGGGCAAAATGGTTTTTTGGTTTGTTTTTGTTTTTCTGCCTTTTCATAGAAGTTTATTTAAACCCCAAAATTAAAAATTCACAGCAGGATGTGTTGAGGTATCACCATTACTCTCTGTATATTCCCCATTGAATGTTGCCAACATGCAAAATAACCTTCCTTGATTTAGCAATTCTCTTCTAAATCCGTAACAAATTTAAACAGTTGTGCCATAGATGACATGCCCTCTTATCTTGTTGAGACTGCAAGTTAAATGTTTTATATAATCTTTTCCTACAACTTCTCAATAATTCTATTACACTGGAAAGAGCTTTTTCTGGTTATTCATAAATACTCCTTAAATTTAAATGTATTTTTCCTGCTCATCCTTACAGTGGAAAGACTAGGCTTATCCAGTACTGGAATAAGAGTTTGTATATCCTAATCAATGAAGGAGAAAAGGCTACAATGAAGGGGAAATGAGTTTAGATTTGTTCTTGTATGACTTTGCTGGTTCAGCACTAAGAGCAGCCCTAGCAGAGAAGGAATGTACCCAAGGGGAGGCAATCATACCACTTAGTTTTGGCACTGCAGTGAAGAAATATTCTTTCTCTGTTTCAAGTAGTAATAAGCAGTTGGTTGCCTACCATAGCCTCCCTCATTATAAGTCAGCGATAGTAATGTTTTGTGCTTTGCACATCCATCTAAACCAGTGGACTTTAACTTATGATACCCTTTCTAGAATAACTGGCTCTTCCCAAATACACTTTCTGACTGCTCCACATTTTGTTTTTGTTTTTCAGGTTAGGGAGAGTTATTGAAATTTTGTGAGAATATGGTCTCTTCCGTTTAACACATAGGCAAACTATTCCTTCACAGATAGGAAGTTACGTTTAAGTCACCCTTCCTCCATTATGGTCAATTTAAAAAAAAATCTACAGACACACAGGTCTATGTAGTAAAGAACTCAGCCTTGGCCAAAGAGATCTTTGTCTTTTGTAACCACTAAACCCCAGTGATAGGAGTGCATTCATGGTGGACCCCTCTGATCATACCTGATAGCTTATGCTGATGAGATGTTGAGTCCCCATCTGATGTCGATCTGACCGCTGAGGTGGGGGACTGCTGGAGACTGAGTTCAACCCATGGGTGATCAATTAATCAACAGTGCTTACATAATGAGTGCTCAATAAAATCTCCAGACACCTAACCTCACATGAGCTTCCTTGTTTGGCAATACTTTATGAGTATCATCACACATCCTGGCCAGGAGGAAGGAAAGCCCTTCATGACTATGTGGGAAGAGGGTGACCTGCAGTTATGCACTTGAACCCCCTTCTAGACTCTGCCAGATACACATTTTCCTTTGGCTGGCTCTAATTTGTGTTCTCTCCCCATAATATACACTGTAACTGTGAGTATAATAGCTTTCAATAAGTTCTTTGAAATCTTCCAGTAAATTACCTAACTAGAGGATAGTTTTGATGAATCCTCAGACTTGCCATTAGTGCCAGAAGTGAGAACAGTTTTGTCGGGACTGCACCCTCAAACCTCAAAGTTTGTCAAACTCTGGCTGTGGTCTTTTTCCAGACGTTATATTCTGCTTCAATATCTACTTTTCTATTTCTGCACCAACGTCAAACTGATGTAATCAGTTTAAATTTGACACAATTAAATATAACATATCTTGATATGTGATAGAATGATTGACCCACTCTGTTCTTTTTCAAAATTGTTTTAACTATTTATGTAATTTAATCTTCTTTATGAAATTTAGATTCAGTTGTCAACCTCAAAAAATCTTGTCTGTATGTGTGTGTGGTGGAATTATATTGAATTTACTAATTAGCTTGAAAAACCAACTAACTCCTGATTACCACATGAAACCTGTAAATTAATTCAACCTTTATGATGTTGAATCTTACCATCTATAAACATTATTACTTATAAAGTGTACATTTATCTATATGTATGCATAGATATCTACATCTAAATGTTAATTAGTTTTAAAAATACTATGTATTGTATATGTAGTATACACTGGGAATAAAGAGGTGAACAGAACAAATTGAGAGCTCATTATTGGCAGGAAGGGACAGTAAACACATAAATTATAAAATAATTTCAGGAAGTGAATTACACCTTTGAAGAAAAATAGAGCAAGGTAAATGGATAGTGATGGACAAGGGCTTTTGTAGATAGTATGCTTGGGGATGGTCTTTCTAATAAATTGACATTTAATCAGAGTTCTGAATGAACTCAGGAAAGAAGCTAATTCCATGTGGAAGAAAAAGCAAAATTAAAGACTTTGAGGGAAAAATAGTTGGTTATGACCCAGAGACATACAGGGTGGCTAGTGGGCTACAGCCAAGTAACTGAGTGGAGTGAAAGTGAGCAAGGTAAAAGACAAGGAGGAGTAGGGACTTGGTGGTGGAGGGTCAAGTCTCAATGTTAGCTTGACTGTCATAAGAGACGTTTGAGGATTTTTGAATGGGAGAGGGATGTGATCTGTATGTTGTTTAAAAAAGAAAACATGACTCTGAAAAATAGATGACAGTTAGGAAAAGGAGATACACAAGCTCATTTTTATATAAATGAATGAATTATTACAAGTAAAAATATTTTATTTTTAATTAAATTATAAATAATTTCTTGATATTTCTAAGCCTTTTCTAACACATTTCCCTTCATTAATATATTCATTCTTTAACTTATGTTTTTATTTATTAAAAAATACTGAACTCTATTCTGTTCTTACACTATCCTGGATGCTAGAAAATAAAAAAAAAAGCAAGAGAGATATGTTTTACATAGAGAAAATGATAAATAGGCAGTTATAGTAACAATGAAAAGAACTATAATGATGCAAATCAAAAAATGGTATCAATCAAATATCCAAAGATATTTGTTTGGTCTAGTCCAGCTTCTTCATACCTTCAGTCTGGATGGACCTTTAACTTTCTCCCATTCAGTCTTAGGCCACCATATTCCCCAGGCATTTTGCCTTTATTTTGCATTTCCTGCTTTGTCTACTTCAGTCAGTTTGGGCTTGCTCCTGCTGTTTGGGGGGTTTTGGAGCATTATTAAAGGGACTTAACTATGTGTTTGCAGTTTATTAGAGAGAAAGTGTTAATTTGCTTCTTAGTATCTTTAATAGCTCTGGAAACTTCTAAGCATCTTTGCAGTAATTCCAGGGAAACTAGGGCTTTGTAGTGAGTAGAATGACCTAACTACCTTTTCAGACTTTCTGGCCTGATCTGCCTCTTATGGTAAAAACAGAAAATGAAAAAAAAAAAAAAAAATCAGCATTCTCTTCTGCCTGTTTGCATTTGCAGTTTTGTTTTATTCAATTCAAGAGACTATTCACTTGATATTAAGGATCATATCACCCCAACAGATGTTGTCATCCATCTGATCTTTGAGAGTTTGTTTTGTTGCAAAAGTGATTGTTTTTGAAATACTGAGGATTATTCATTAGGTAGGCTATACATTCTCAATAGTGTATGAGCTTATTCTCTGTGCATTTGAGTAAAATAGAAGTTTTATAATAATAAAGTTATCATTAAGTCATATTCAAAATACAGTGTCTACTATATAATTTCTATTTGAATACATTTATAACATTAAAGAAAAATTATTAAAATAGTGTTTAATTGTGATTCTCCTGCCTACATAAAATGAACACATGCCAAAATTTTTATTTAACTTATTTATTAAGAAGCAAACTGGTAACATATTACATACAGCTATTACCGAACTCAGGTTTGCTTGCTCACCGCTCGTGGGTCAAAAATCAATACTCGAAAGGCAAGTGTTGGTAGAAAGGAAAGTTGCTTTAATCACAAAAATCAGCAATCTGGGGAGAAGGGAGAGCCATGTCCCAAAACCAACTTGAAAGATTCTGCTCAGCCATGAAAGTTTTTAAATCGAAAAGGGGAAGTAATCTCAGTTAAACATTGAGCCAGGAGGTCAAGCTCTGCATCATTTTTCATTGTGTGCAGGCTGACTGACTCCTCACTTTCTTTCTTTAGATGCTATCTTGTTCACACAGTTTGTTCTCGAGATTATTGAAGGGGAAGCTAGGGAAGAGATCTGCTCATCTGTTAATTAGTTATTCATTTCTACTTCTTTGATCTACAGGAAGAACTGACAAGTTAGGCAAGGTATTGTGTGATCAAAAGATTTGAAAGGTGTGCTTGGGCCAGAGATGAGTAGAGCATGGGGGTGCCTGGTTTAAGATTAGTTACAGTATAGCTTTGCTAAAGTGACAAGACAAAAGGGGCCTACTGCAGAGAGCTCTTTCCTGCCAAAAGCTGCTTACACAGCTGGTACTAAGAAGACTTTGAAGAGTAGAAACATATATTAGAAATAGGGAATTTTGAAATAAATTTACTAATAAAAGCAGAATGGATATCCACAGGGCAATAGTCAAGTACATTGAACAAGACACAATTAATTTGAAGTTCTATAACCAATAATACTTTGCATTATTATCAGTTTGCTACATTGTAGAGTTATAAAATAGCTTGGCAATGAAGCACAGAGATAATGAAAAGGTGATCTGGACAGTATACCTAGTAGTCTTACTTTACACATTTCAGAGTCCTTCAGAACCCACTCATCTTCAAATTGTGATGATAATAATGCCTCCAAAATATAATTCTTTTTTTTTTTTTTTTTTTTTTTTTGCGGTATGCGGGCCTCTCACTGTTGTGGCCTCTCCCTTTGCGGAGCACAGGCTCTGGACGCGCAGGCTCAGCGGCCATGGCTCACAGGCCCAGCCGCTCCGTGGCATGTGGGATCCTCCTGGACCGGGGCACGAACCCGTGTCCCCTGCATCAGCAGGCGGACTCTCAACCACTGCGCCACCAGGGAAGCCCCAAAATATAATTCTTAATCACAAAATAAGGCTGATCACATTAGGTTTGCCCTGATTAATTACATAGGTATAGAAAGAGTGTTAATTTACTACATAGGCCTCCTTAAGTTTTATTTGTGAAATCTAGAGCCAAACAGTATTAAACAGTTACTAAGAACACAAAGTTAATCTCTGTAAGTTTTCATAAGGAATTTAAGATTGGACTGTCAAGAGCCTCCACTATCTGATATTCTGAGGCTAGGAAGCTAAGTCCAAGAGGATAGTAAGCTGTCTCATGAATAAAAAAATAAATAAATAAAAGGGTCCTGGAAACCCTTACTCATCATACTGGTATGGAGTGAGTGTCATCTAAGCAATGTCAACCCAAATCTTGTATCCAGGAGTTTATTCTTTGAAATGTCAACAGTTTAAAGTCTTTGGTCCAGTTGTTTTCCACAATGAAATATTTTTATTATTTGAGAGAAATGAGTCCACAAAAATGAAATAAATAGCTCATTTAATGATTTATTTATAACCCATTATTACACATTTTCGTCAACAAGAAAACATACAACACAAAAATTAGTTTAGAGCCTCAGATTTTTCCAGTGTGGGATCCTCCTGGACCGGGGCACGAACCCGTGTCCCCTGCATCAGCAGGCGGACTCTCAACCACTGCGCCACCAGGGAAGCCCCAAAATATAATTCTTAATCACAAAATAAGGCTGATCACATTAGGTTTGCCCTGATTAATTACATAGGTATAGAAAGAGTGTTAATTTACTACATAGGCCTCCTTAAGTTTTATTTGTGAAATCTAGAGCCAAACAGTATTAAACAGTTACTAAGAACACAAAGTTAATCTCTGTAAGTTTTCATAAGGAATTTAAGATTGGACTGTCAAGAGCCTCCACTATCTGATATTCTGAGGCTAGGAAGCTAAGTCCAAGAGGATAGTAAGCTGTCTCATGAATAAAAAAATAAATAAATAAAAGGGTCCTGGAAACCCTTACTCATCATACTGGTATGGAGTGAGTGTCATCTAAGCAATGTCAACCCAAATCTTGTATCCAGGAGTTTATTCTTTGAAATGTCAACAGTTTAAAGTCTTTGGTCCAGTTGTTTTCCACAATGAAATATTTTTATTATTTGAGAGAAATGAGTCCACAAAAATGAAATAAATAGCTCATTTAATGATTTATTTATAACCCATTATTACACATTTTCGTCAACAAGAAAACATACAACACAAAAATTAGTTTAGAGCCTCAGATTTTTCCAGTTAGATTTGCATTTGAATCAGAGTTGTTAGGTGTGTGTCAGCAAGTACTAAGTGCAATAATAACACAGGTAAAAATGCTAGTACACTGGCTAGCAGAGAGTTACATCTAAATACGCTTTAGTTGAATATTGAACATATAATTGTGTAAGTGAAGTCAATATGAGGGAAACATTGGCTTCTAGAATAGTAGTTTGAGAACAGATGGACATTGATGGTGGTATGATGTCCTAAACAATTGTTAACATAATAGAAAATTTCTTCAAATATCTACCTATACTAAAGATAAAGTAAGTATAACTATTTTTCAGCCTTTTAAAAACTGAGTATAACTATTTGTTATCCTTCAACTTAAAGAAGGGGATAAAGCTAGCACTTAATTCCTTAGAAGTGTTTTTTGAGGCACTTTTAAAAGAAATATGGAGTTAAAAATGGTCTTTCCATGCCAGCCTAATCTACCATATTGAGCCAAGTATAAACTATATTTTAGAGCAGGTAAATAAAATTACCACATAGTAATAAAAAATTCTATCAGTAGTATTCCCACTAAATACTAACATGCTCAGTAAACTTATCTCCCCCTGACTCCCCACAAAATTACCTAATTAAATCATTAGAAATTGTGTGAGATTTGACCAACTCTTGGTTCTCAGGAACCAAGACAAGGATGTCCTCTCTTGCCACTCTTATTCAACATAGTTTTGGAAGTCTAAGCCATGGCAGTCAGAGAAGAAAAAGAAATAAAAGGAATACAAACTGGAAAAGAAGAAGTAGAACTGTCATTGTTTGCAGATGACATGATACTATACATAGAAAATCCTAAAGATGCCACCAGAAAACTACTAGAACAAATCAATGAATTTGGTAAGGTTGCAGGATACAAAATTAATGCACAGAAATCTCTGGCATTCCCGTACACTAACAATGAAAAATCCGAAAGAGAAATTAAGGAAACAATCCCATCTACCATCGCAACAAAAACAATAAAGTACCTAGGAATAAACCTACCTAAGGATGTGAAAGATTTGTACTTGGAAAACTATAAAACACTGATGAAAGAAATCAAAGATGACATAAACAGATGGAGAGATATAGCATATTCTTAGATTGGAGGAATCAATATTGTGAAAATGACTATAATACCCAAAGCAAACTACAGATTCAATGCAATCGCTCTCAAACTACCAATGGCATTTTTCACAGAACTAGAACAAAAAATTTCACAATTTGTATGGAAACACAAAAGACCCCAAATACCAAAGCAATCTTGAGAAAGAAAAATGGAGCTGGAGGAATCAGGATCCCTGACTTCACACTATACTACATAGCTACAGTAATCAAGACAGTATGGTACTGGCACAAAAAGAGAAATATAGATCAATGGAACAGGATAGAAAGCCCAGAGATAAACCCACGCACATATGGTCACCTAATTTACGAGAAAGGAGGCAACATAAAATGGAGAAAAGACATCCTCTTCAATAAGTTGTGCTGGGAAAACTGGACAGCTACATGTAAAAGAATGAAATTAGAACACTACCTAACACCATTCCAAAAATAAACTCAAAATGGATTAAAGACCTAAATGTAAGACCAGGCACTATAAAGCTCTTAGAGGAAAACATGGGAAAAAAACTCTGACATAAACCACAGCAAGATCTTTTTTGACCCACCTCCTAGAGAAATGAAAATAAAAACAAAAATAAACAAATTGGACCTAATTAAACTTCAAAGTTTTTCCGCAGCAAAGGAAACCAAAAACAAGACGAAAAGACAACCCTCAGAATGGGAGAA
>NC_041224.1:124087211-124099311 GCF_002837175.3 Physeter macrocephalus | reverse complement strand
TGGTGGGAATGTAAGTTGATACAGCCACTATGGAGAACAGTATGGAGGTTCCTTAAAAAACTAAAAATAGAACTACCATACGACCCAGCAATCCCACTACTGGGCATATACCCTGAGAAAACCATAATTCAAAAAGAGGCATGTACCACAATGTTCATTGCAGCTCTGTTTACAATAGCTAGGACATGATAGCAACCTAAGTGTCCAGCGACAGATGAATGAATAAAGAAGATGTGGCACATATATACAATGGAATATTACTCAGCCATAAAAAGAAACAAAATTGAGTTATTTTTAGTGAGGTGGATGGACCTAGAGTCTGTCATACAGAGTGAAGTAAGTCAGAAAGAGAAAAACAAATACCGTATGCTAATGCATATATATGGAATCTAAAAAAAAAATGTCACTGATGAACCTATTGGCAGGGCAGGAATAAAGATGCAGACATAGAGAATGGACTTGAGGACACGGTGGAGGGAGGAGGAAGCTGGGGCTAAGTGAGAGAAGCATCGACATATATACACTACCAAATGTAAAACAGATAGCTAGTGGGAAGCAGCAGCATAGCACAGGGAGATCAGCTCGGTGCTTTGTGATCACCTAGAGCGGTGGGATAGGGAGGGTGGGAGGGAGGCTCAAGAGGGAGGGGATATGGGGATATATGGAGCGGTGGGGTAGGGAGGGGGGGAGGGAGGCTCAAGAGGGAGGGGATATGGGGATATATGTATACATATAGCTGATTCACTTTGTTGTACAGCAGAAACTAACACAGCATTGTGAAGCAATTATATTCCAATAAAGATGTATTAAAACAAAGTTGTTGATATTAAGTCAATTAAATTTTAGAAAGCATGTATCAAAAACGTTGATTTTAGTTTGAGTGAATGCTCTTAAATGATGCCTGTTGACCTAGTTCAGACTAATTCTTTATTAAAGCCACTCTTAAGTAAGACAACAAAATTGTAACAGACGCGGAAAATGTGTTTATTTTGTTTTGTCTGGAAGGAGGAAGAAAGGAAAGTCATTTCCATTAACACAAAGCAGTTTAAAATCGTGAATGGTTCAAAATGCAGCTTTGCTCTGTATTTTTATCATGTGATAATATGCAAGGAAATAATTTCTTCTGCTCAGACACGACAGTAAGCTAAATGTTTAAAGGAATAAGACAGAACATTTGAATTACCTTCATACTATGATAATTTTCTGATTAGTACAGTTATAAAAATGTCTTTTTTTCAGCAGACCTTTGAGAAAGAAAAAAATCAGATTCAATTTTCTTTCATAAATGACCACTTTCAAAAGAAGATATTTCTACCTTTTCACACTCTTAAAAAGGAGCTCACTACCATTATTAAACTAGTACGCTCTGTTATCTTTATCATTTCCATCACCATCATCATCATTATTTTTTTTTGGTCTTGAGAATACAACTGGCCCTACATGTCCTCAGGTTCAGCATCTAGGGATTCAACCAACTGTATCAAAAATATTCCCAAAAAATCCAGAAAGTTTGGAAAAGCAAAACTTGAATTTACTGCACTCTGACAACTATCTATATAGCATTTACATTGTATTTACAACTATTTACATAGAATTTACACTGTGTTAGGTGTTACAGTATAAGTAAACTAGAGATGATTTAATTAAAGTATAGGAGGATATGTGTAGGTTACATGAAAATACTGTGACATTTTATATAGGGGACTTGAGCATTGCAAATTTTGTCATCAGCAGGTGGTCCTGGACCCATCCCCCGAGGATACCAAGGGTCAACTTATTTCCTTCCTATCTAACTATAGGATATTCTCTTACGTTTCATATACAGCTTCTGATTCCAAAAAATGAAATAGGAATCATGGACAATTTATATCACACTTTATGTAATGAATGTATATATAAAATCTTTTAAATAGGTGATTTTATATATATGTATATATAATTATTTTAATCTTTTACTGAATTTATAATGACAGTTATAAATAACTCTAAATGTTGAAGATACCCTTTTATGTCAAATACATCTTCATAGTGGTATTAGAATTCTACGTATTTTCTAATTCTCCCTATACAAATATAAGATTTTATAAAATGAATGTTTCTAAAAACTAAATTAACTTTCAGAAATGTTATCTTTCAAATACTCTTTGAAACTCATTAATTATGTGGCTATTAGAGTGAATTTTGGGGTGAAATGAATAATCCTTATAGAGATTAAAAAATTTTGAACTGATGTTTGTGCTTCAAGAATTTGTATTTTCAGATAAAGACAAAAAAAACTGCTTGTAGTGAGGAACACCTATAAGCTTCTATGTAAGTTAGAAATCTTTTGAGATTAAGCCTTTATAATAATTAATCATGTAAAAGCATTGATGTAACTTCTAAATAGTTGCCAAAATGTACCTATCTTAAGTACTTAAAATCATAAACTTATTTAGGCATTGGTAGAAACTTTTTAATAAGGCACAATGATAAAAAATGATAAATGTTATGATCTATTTTAAAATCTAAATTGACATCAATCATATCTGTGATGATACATTTTATATTTCATAATATGTATATTATATAAATGTGTTTATGTGTAAATATACACACAGACATCTTAGAAATTCCAAATCCCAAAGTAAACTAACTTTCAAATTAAGTTTTAAAAATTAAAACCACTAGGAGGAATTAAATTTAAATGACTGATGTATGACCTATCATTTGATTATTCTTTATTTTACATAGGGAACCTCTCAAATTCAGGAAATGTTGGGACAAAACAGGAAAACCAATCAACCGATCTTGATTAGGAAACTCAAGCCTTAACTACTAAACTACTAGTATTACTGTGAAATTAAATGTACTTATCCCTTTTATGGGTCTTTAGAAAACTATGTCAGTATACTCAAGACAAATGATACAACAAAAGCTACCCATTAAATGCTTAATTTGCTAGGATAGTTGTAATGGTTTTCAATTTCAGCTGTCAGAGGTCAGTAAACTGTATCTCTTGTCTAGAAACCTCAGGTGGCTCTGGCCAAGCAGGAGTGCTAGAGATTAAATGATTAACCTAAGGATAATGTTAGACTAAACCACATGGTAATTAGGGTTATTTTTCCCTTTTTAAATTTCTTTTTGAAAAAGATAACCCACTTGAAATCAATCCTGGTGGTAAGCCTTTTGTTTCCACTCACTGTTTCAAGTTGATCTTTAAACTGGGGACAGCCCACAGCAGGGTTAGATGTGCTGGCTCCACATTGTGGTCCTCATCCAAGACTTTCAGTTTACCAATTGGGCATCCCTGGAAAACTTATCTCATTTCTTTAAACATTAATTTTCTAAGCTATAAGTGCAAAATGATACTTAACTTGTAAGTTTGTTACAAGTATTAAATAAATCATGCATTTAAAATTGTCAGTTCAGAGCCTGGCATTTGTAGGTATTCAATTAGCATTATTTTTATTATTATTATTATTTGGTTCTCCTCTTGTTGGTTGTTACATGAAGTTGGTAATACAAACCCTCTCATACTTTTCTAATTGTTTTCAAACAAAAATGATCCATGTGTACAAATACCATTATGTCATGTAAAAACAAAAAAAAAACCTAGAGGCTGGGAGTCACATTTGGGAGATCACTGTCAAAATTAAAGGTATAATTGATGGTCAGCGAAAAGAGAATATTTATTAACAATTATATTAACCCCCACAGAGAACATTTCTTAACTATATTATTTCGATCCTGATTTTATTTTCAGAACTTTGTACTTCTAGATGAACACAATAAATTGGTTGTTTTCACTGCCTTGATTGTTTAGTTATCCAAGCCCATGTCAAATTAACTTGGCTAAACCTACATAGTTTTGCTCAACTGGCACAGTCAAGAAAATATCTCAGAGACTATAATTTTTAGTGTTTTATATAAATAGAGAACTATCTTATGAGAGTAAGAAAACAAGAAAAAGGAATACTGAAAGAGGCCATCTTGAAATGTATCTGGGGACAGAGGCTAGTGTTTATCTGGATTGGCTACTGGTATCATCTAGCTTAGGTTACTTGCTTGCAGATGCATTGGAGCAGGGATATTAGAATCTGTCCATATTCTATACATAAACATCTCCTCGGGGGAAAATTTTTCCATCTTATTTTATACTGAATATAGAATGATACAGTGTCTTGTGACATTTGGAGCTAACATTATAATTCATTTATCATTTCCAAAAAGGATGACCAGTCTTGAGCATTTGTTAGCATAGAGTCATAGTCTTCCTTTTTTCCTCACTGAATTTTGTGCAAGTATGAAGACAAAATGGAAACTAGCTCTGGAGTGTCCTATGACAAATATGTAAATTTCATAATGATAATTGGAAAAGTGCCATCATCTGAGAATTGATGTTATGACAATAATATTTCTTTTCATCTAGGAGTAACAGCAACAACAAGAAGTCAATTTCTCACTGGCTAGTGTTTAACTAAGCACATAGTATTGTCTTTGTGGTAGGCTGAATAACTGCCCTCCAAAAAGGCTCAGGTCTTTATCTCTTAGACCTGTGAATGTTACTTGACATGACAAAAGGGACTTTTCAGATATGATTAAGTTAAGGATCTTGAGATGGGGAGTTTACTCTAAATTATCCTGCTGGGGACCCAATGTAATCACAAGAGTCCTTATAAGGGAAAAGAAAATCAGAATAAGGGAAAGAGAGGTGATAATGGAAGCAGAGGTTGGAGTGATGCAATTATGTCTGGAAGGGGGCCTTGAACCCAGTAAAGTTGGCAGCATCTAGAAGCTGGAAAAGACAAACCAATTCTCCGGTAGAGCCTCCACAAGGAATACAGCTCTGCTGACCATTTACTTTTAGTCTAGTGAGACCATTTTGGACCTCTGACTTCCAGAGTATGTGGTAATAAATTTGAGTTGTTTTAGGTCACTAAATTTGTGGTAATCTGTTGCAATAGCAATAGGAAATTTATACAGTCTTCTTGATAGAACTCTAATGTTTTTCATTCAGTGAGTGGTTGAATTGTGTCTGTCCATGTGTTCAACTTAGCCTTTGCGCTATTAGGAATGCTAAATTTCTTACCAGTCATATTTGTGAGTTATGTTTTTTTGTCATCCTTTCCTATTTTATATTTGATAATTCAAGGTATTTTAAAAAAGAACACAATATTTAGCACTTAGTTCTGATAACGATTCATAAGAGTAATCACTTTCCGAATTGACAAGAATCAGAATTATTTAAATGCTCTTTCTGTTCCACATTTTTACTAAAACAAACCCAGTGCTACCTTAGAAGCCTGGGATTAGCATCACAGAAGATGTCGCTCACGCTTTAGGCTCTGCTCTTTATAAATTTACTTTTTCTATATTACCTTTACATTGTGGTTTGCCAGGAATGCAGTGTAAAGAAAACATGGTGAGGTCATGGTAATAGCCACTTACATCAAGTGTTCACTTCCAATGTTCCTCCCTGCTCAAGTTTTATCTTCTGTATTAAAAGGGGCTGACAGGTTATGCATATACAAATTAGAGAGCAATTACTTTTATTAAATTATGCAGACATTTGAAGATAGTTGAACATGAAAGAAGGTAACCAACAGGAAAAACAAGCTGGCTGTATCCTCAGGAGTCTCACTGGTGTCCTTATCTTACTGAACTTCCCAAGGAAGGGATTCTGGTCATAAGCATTACCAGCTGAATTAATTTGGCTATTCTATAATTTCTCTAAAAGAGGGGTTTTGAGGGAGCAATCTCTGGTGGTCTGGTGGAGTCTATAGGACTTATCTTTAAGCTGAGGTTTACATAACAAAAACACTGACTTTAGTTAGATTTTATGTTTATTTGGGATGACAAAGAAGAAAAATTCTGAAGACCAAGCAAAAAATAGAACCAACCCTCCATCAACTAACCCTGGGTGTAACCACAGATCAAACATCTCTGTTAAATTGTTAAATTGTTAACTTGTTAACAATTGTTAAACTGTTAAATTGAGAATGCGTTGTCTGTTTAGAGGCAAATGGGTACTTAGCAGCTTCATACAACTGATTTTAAAACATAAACACAAATCTTTGTTACCAGAGGTGTACAGAAAAAAAATACTAGTCTGCTTTCAGTCAAATCTTGGTGGCTTGAGATGTCTTTTCAAGGTGACTTTGTCTTAGCATTTTCATGATAATTCTATATTTTAACTCTCAGGGCAATTTTACTTCCTTTATTTTCTATTTCTTTAAAGGCAACAACAGATAGTAGCTTCTACATACTAACTGTAACTTTCTTTTGGGATCACTAAGATAGTAAAGTAATGAATCCGATTAATTATCATCATCTAGTGTTTAAAGCCAGCAGAAGTTGGCTTGACCACCAGATCATCCTACATCTCAGATGTATTTTTCCTCCAGGAATGACTCAGGGAAGATTGTGATGGCAAGTAAATAAGGTAGCATCTAAAGAGTAAAAGTAAAAGTGTTCAAGTCTGATGTATCTAATTACTGGAAATACCTCAACATCTCTCCAAACTGCTGGCCCCCATCCCCACTGCCATGACATAACTCAGGCCTCGTTATTTCTTATCTGGGTTAATGCAACAACCTCCTAATTGGCATACCCTGTCATCAGTCTTGTCCCTCCTCCTCTAATTTACTTTATGGTCACCAGTCACCTTACTCAGGAAATGCAACAACATCACTTCTTTGCTTAAAATTCTGCAGTGCCTTTAAAAGTGTAGACTCTGGGCTTCCCTGGTGGCGCAGTGGTTGAGAGTCCACCTGCCGATGCAGGGGACACGGGTTCGTGCCCCGGTCCGGGAAGATCCCACATGCTGCGGAGCGGCTAGGCCCGTGAGCCATGGCCGCTGAGCCTGCGTGTCCGGAGCCTGTGCTCCTCAACGGGAGAGGCCACAACAGTGAGAGGCCTGCGTACCGCAAAAAAAAAAAAAAAAAGAGTGCAGACTCTTAGGCATGTTACGCAATCCTTAGCTCACAAAGTAAACCTAATGGATCACTCTCTGACCACAGTACATGCTATTCTTGAAGTTCTTCAATTACTGTCAGTGTTTGGAAAATACCTTACTATTTTTCTTTTTTCTTTTCTCTCTTTTTTTGGACTTTCATATTTGCATAGGCACTGTCTGGAATGCCCTTTCCATCCAAGCCCTCCAAATTCATCTTTGATGTCACCTCTCCCTTATTTTAAACTTTTCTCTTCCCTAAGGTTTACTTTTCCTATCATGTGATAAGGTTTACTTATCACAATGTATTGTATTTACCTGTTTAATTATGTTTCTACCTATTTTGTTTGTGTGATCTTTGTGACAGTTTTATCTTCAGTCTCAGGAAAGTATGAGGCTCATTTTATTCATTTATTTTGGGATTAATAAAGAGATATATGAATATACAAGACTTCTGGAAATGTGTCAAAACCACAAAATCAGAGGAACCTCGTATATATCAGATATGGCTTTCCTTCATGTGGTGATTTGGAAACTAAAGCTCCTTATATTTTGTGACTATGTCATCCCCTAGGAACACATAATTATTTGCATGCAGCTGGTGGAAGGGGAAAGGGATGGAGGAGCTATGTTTTAGATTTTAATGTGCCTGAATTTGACTTCACTACAAATCACATTCCCTTGGAAATAATTCCATATAGTCATACCTAACTGCAAAGGAGGCTGGTAATATTCTAGCAGTATGCCTAGGATTGGAGATGGATTTCCATGGATGACTAGCTCTCTCTCACAAGAGGACCAACAGTTAGTACCCAGATACCCTACTCTTCTGGGATTAGCCCTTTCTTTTACTCTGTGCATATAAAATAACATTGGTTTCTATTGCACGTGCTTGCTCAAAACCCAGACTTCCCCTAATGGTTCCTAGAATTCACACATTCTTATTTTGTAAATGCTTACCCTCTCTTGCTGGCCACCTATCACATCTTGTTCTGCAAGTTTGCTTCAGGTTCATTTATCAGTCACCTTGAATTCTCATACTCTGTCTTGTCCCCTTTACCTGGGTGTGAATAAGGACAGTGCCATCTTCCAAGTCATTATTAAACAATGTGTTATATGGTACAAAATTTTCATGAAATCTTGGCTATAATGGAAGGATATTAGAGCACAGAACAGTAACCAGTTTGAATGAGCATAGTCACTACTCTTACTAAAATTTTGGGGGCACATGCATCTTTACTGGTTGCCAATTATCTGTGTCCCTACCTCATTTTCTGGCCCTATGAAAAACTTGCCAGACACTCTCTCTGCATCTCTGAATCCTTTTTCCATTCAGATCTCTCGAAGACAACAAACTAGAAAACATAAACATAAAGCTCAGAATTCCTTTCCTCTAGTACATAGGTCAATCCAGCTCAGTCAACTTGTCCTCTTAAGGGTGTTGTGCAATGAGACAAAATCCTCCCCATTACAGAATGCTGAATGGTTGTAGTTAAGTGTTTTTAAATAGCAGTTACTTCCCCCCACTTTTCTTACAGTGCTAGTAGTTTATTGTGAACCTCTATAGAGATTTGAGTTAGAAGAGGGATTTGCTCTACTGGCCATGCAGTTATCCTAGTCTACTGTTCTTCCAATTCTGAGATAGGTATTGAACTCCATAAGGAAATGAGATGCTTGGGAAGTGTTGCTCAGTCATCAGTTTGAGCTGAGCGATTTGCCCTTCTCTCTCATCTTATTAAATTTATATTAAAAAAGAGATTTAAATTGGTTTAATTTGATGCTAATCTGAATAGTATGTCTGTATTTTTTCGGGTTCTCATCATCTATTTCAGAATTTAGGAATCTCTTCCGAGCCTTGCTATTATGTGTTTACTTTCCATCTAGTACAACATTCCCCAGTACAGACCTCTGTAGCTTTTGTAGCAAAAGCTTCATTTGCCAAGCAAAGCATACAGAATAAGAAATAGAAACTTTATGAAGGAGTGGAGATGAAACAATGACAGTAACTGAAATAAAATTGTTGGGGCCACTTTCCTTACAACTGTATCTGGCATACTTGGGAGACTCATGGTTCATCTATATATTCTGACATATTCAGATAAAAGACTTCAAGACTACACAACACAGGCATTTTTCTATCATCTAATTCAATGATATTTTGGGCTGCTGTGAGCTCCAGGAGTAGATTGTCATAGACATCTTCACCTCTTTGATCATCAGGATTAACTGTGCTGTTCTGATAAGTCATCCTGTATGACACCAGAGAGAATGCTTCATCAAGAACATAAAAATAGAAAAACATGTTAGGAGTATTGTATATACTCAGAAAACAGGATTTGTTTTTTTCACAGTAGAAGAGAACCTGAATCATAGTCATGAATATCCTTAGACAAATATGTTTTAAGTTATTCTCTCATGTTACCTTATACTATGCCTATCACACTTCTTTGCTTCTCTGCTTACATCTGGAAGTATCTCTGTGTGTGTAGATGTATCTGTGTGTGTGTAGATGTGTGCATGTGTACAAAGACGGATGTCTGAGCCAGGGGAACTGCTGTATCAGTTAATAATATTCTATAATTTTAAGCATTTTGTTTTGCTAGACAATCTGCTATGATACAATGGTGCAAATATAGGCCTCTTTTCCCTCCTAATTTAGTCTAAGCCTTTTATGCCTTTTATTAAAAATTATATCTGTCATGTCCTTTATCCCAGCAGACTTCTTAATGTCCTTTTGCTTGCTTCTCTTTCTCTCTGACCATCCATACCTTCTCAATTCTTCTTTTCTGAGGGAGGGCAGATGATAAGTATTAAAGGTTGGGCAAAATATATAGTTGGTTCAATGACCATAGCCCTCACAACATTTTTTCTTTAATATTTTCTGACTCTTTGGTCAACTGGTACATATAATTTTATGATTTTAGTAAACAGTTTCAGAATAAAGATGCGTATGTCCAAAAGTCCATGATTACATTTTTATAACTATGTGTCTGTAAACCTACAGAAGCAAATATATAATAAAGGGGTTAATATTCTAAACTTAATATTTGGAATAATTTCATCTTAAGACTCAACTTTCATTTTTGCAGTAACTCTTAATACTAAAGTGTATTATGATAAAAGTCATTTATGAAGTTAAGAACTAATTTAACACTTTCATTATTTTATTGTAACACTTTTAACAATGTTAGGAATAATTAGCTGCTTTTTTTGAGAAAGAAAATAATGGAAAAGAAAATTAACTTTTTCTTTACAAAATCTTATAAACAAATATTGTACTCTTGGGATACTCCAAAGAGAATACTGAAAGATCATTTTTTTTTAAACAAAGACATACAAAACAATATGAAAACATATAGATTAGAATATTTTTAGGTATTATTAGGAAACAACAAAAGTTTCCTTTTAACACAAATGTGCAACAACTAAAGAATGGTAGAGATCCATGATACCTTATACATGTCTGTGCTAGTAATGTAAAGTCTGTGGATTTCAGGATTCTGAGTGTGAGTGTTGTGTGTGAGGGTGGGATAGGTGCTACATATGTGGGTGTGGTGAACGATGTGTGTAATGTGATTTCTGTTGTGTGTATGTTTGTGATATGGGTATGTTGTGGGTATGGATTGTGTGTGTAGGGGTGTTTGATATATGTGGATGTGGATGGTTTTATGTGTCTGTTATGTGTGTATCATGTAACTAACATGGGCATGCTGTGTTATTGTGTACACACACACACATATCCTGTATATACACTGCATCCTGTAGTGTACTTTATATCCTTGGCTATTTGTCACTTTTGATAAAATATTACTATGTTACATACATGTCTGTGATGGAAGGAAAATAATTACAGAGGAAGATTTGAGTATTGGAGATAAAGATGAAACATAAATAGCACATTATTACCTCTCTTTTGCGTGGTAGAAGGATGCTTATTTATGTCTTAAAGTCCAGTCATGTCCCAAGCCATTCTTTCCCCTGGATACACTGGATTCATTTTATTCTATCTCACCCAGCCACCTCTCTCCCATGTCTGTTTTTCCCTACAATCAAGATTGCACACTATACTAACAGATGAGAACAGAGAGCTGAGGAATAGGAAGACATTTAATATTTAAAGCACAAAACTAGTAAAGTCCCCCAAAGTACTGAACGAGAGTGATATACCATGAGGATAGGAGTTAGAGTGAGGCAAAAGACAGGTAAATAAAAATCATTAAATATAAAAGTGAATTGTGCTGATATCAGGCAGAATATATTTCCACACAGTTTTCAAAAAATTAACATGAACAAGTAAGTTGCATAATACTTTTGGCAGCTTAGTGAAATACCTGGGCTTAAAGTAACAACAGATTGAATTTTACAATGAGCTAATTATTAGTTAGAAGAAATAACAGCTGTGCAGTAACAACTTCCATAAAAGTTTCCCCCTCAAAAAAGAAAGGAAGCACACCAGTTAGAATGGGCATCATCAAAAAATCTACAAACAACAAATGCTGGAGAGGATGTGGAGAAAAGGGAACCATCTTGCACTGTTGGCGGGAATGTAAATTGATACGGCCACTATGGAGAACAGTATGGAGGTTCCTTAAAAAACTAAAAATTGAATTACCATATGATCCAGCAATCCCACTACTGGGCATATACCCAGAGAAAACCATAATTCAAAAAGACACATGGGGCTTCCCTGGTGGCGCAGTGGTTGAGAATCTGCCTGCCAATGCAGGGGACACGGGTTTGAGCCCTGGTCTGGGAAGATGAAGATCCCACATGCTGCGGAGCAGCAGGGCCCATGAGCCACAGCTACTGAGCCTGCGGGTCTGGAGCGTTTGCTCCGCAACAAGAGAGGCCGCGATAGTGAGAGGCCTGCACGCTGCAATGAAGAGTGGCCCCTGCTCGCCACAACTAGAGAAAGCCCTCACACAGAAATGAAGACCCAATGCAGCCAAATAAATAAATAAATAAAATAAATTTATAAAAAAGAAAGACACATGTACCCCAATGTTCATTGCAGCTCTATTTACAATAGCCAGCACATGGAAGCAACCTAAGTGTCCACAACAGATGAATGGATAAAGAAGATGTGGCACATATATACAATGGAATATTACTCAGCCATAAAAGGAAACGAAATTGAGTTATTTGTAGTGAGGTGGATGGACCTAGAGT
>NC_041224.1:124051181-124087183 GCF_002837175.3 Physeter macrocephalus | reverse complement strand
CGTATATTAACGCATGTATGTGGAACCTAGAAAAATGGTACAGATGAACCGGTTTGCAGGGCAGAAGTTGAGACACAGATGTAGAGAACAAACATATGGACACCAAGGGGGGAAAGCTGCGGGGGTGTGGAGATGGTGGTGTGCTGAATTGGGCTATTGGGATTGACATGTATACACTGATGTGTATAAAATTGATGACTAATAAGAACCTGCTGTATAAAAAAATAAAATTCAAAAATTTTAAAAAAATCTAATACAAAAAAAAGGAAGGATGATGATCTATCAAAAAATAATTAGGAGGAGAAGCATTTAAGTTAATAAATATGACTTGTTTAACAGTCTTGACACCAGGTGACTTTAAGCTGACCATAATTTTTTCCAGTTTTTCCATTCATATTACCTTCCCTGTATTAATAAAAATCAATAAAAAGGCTGAGTAATAGTAGAAATTTTGGATCTAAAATGATTACTGGCTTATCAGATGTTAAAGTGATAATTATTAAAACTTTAAAATATTCTAAACTTAAAAAAAACTTTTATATTTGTTGGGGAGGGAAGTTAACATCTAGAATCTAATTATGATTTTTGTCAAAGAATTCACTAGAGCTTAGCTGTAGTCATAAATATATTTTTATTTCTGCTTGAATAATGACTCCTAGGGCAGTGGACATCAAATTGGAATAATTAGTGCCATAACCTTAAATTGTAAGAAATATTAATCTATGTGAACAAGAGAAAAAAGTTCTTCATTTAGTGAAGAACTCTGAGAGCAGTTGAATCATCCCTACCCCACCCCATCCCCCAATCTTCTTAATGTGGAGGTTATATCTACTATTCGTATTTCCAAGCTCTGTTGTCCTGAGTACAAATTAGGTCACATTTACAATATCTCACAAGCTTGATAATCTGCCTTAAAGACTTCTACTGCTCACCCATGACTTCTCATTGTAGTTAGGTGGTGTCATGTGACCAGAATTTGCTAAGGCTTGGTGAGTGGAAGTGATGTGTCATTTCAGGGCCAAAGTCTTCAATGACTGGTGGGAGACATTTCCTCACTGACCTTCTATTCCACATTGACTGACTGGGGAGACCATGTGTTCTAGATAGAATGCCTAGAGAGTGGTGAGGACTTCTCTAGCTTGGATCGCTGAGTTACAACAGAGAACAGTTGCCCTGAAGAGTTGCTCAGAGCCTCAGCCAGCTTTGCATAAACTAAAAATAAACTTTTATTGTAGTAACGCCTAAGATTTTTGGGGTTGTTTGCTATCTCAGAATATCTTCTAGGTTATTCTAACTCGTGAATATTCCAAGTCCCCCATCTTGACCAACAGGAATTCCAGACATTTTCTAGGACTTCCAAGCATGTCTAGAGTTTTGAACATCTTTTGTATCCATTCTGGTTGTATCTAACCACATCTGATGAGCTAGGAATCCTCGAGAGCAGATTCTGCAACTTCTGCCCTTCTGTAAGTCTTAAGGATGAGGTATCTCAATCTATTCATCTCCATCTTTTTTTGATCTGGGATTGTCAAGCACCCTGACACCTGCGGTTCAGGCAGAGAGTTTGAGATCAGATGCCACTACTTCTTCTGCCATACCAGAAACAGAGCAACAAATTTGTCAAGGTTTATGCCTTATAGTCCAAGATTTTATGGATTAAACTGAAAGGGACCTAAAAAGAAGCTATTTTTGGTCAATTTCTCATACCTACTGGCTTTAATGTAACTGTGGATTTCAGTTGATTTGCCTAGGTAGTACCTGGCTCCCTGAAATGAGGAGGACAGTCTCTTCCATCCCCAGTTATCAGTTGAGGAATGTATCATAATCAAGTGGCTGTGGCATTAAGTGTTGCACCTAGTAATAGAAACAGCTCTTTCAATTCACACAGAGACCTACTTCCCCAAACCATTTTTTGGAGTCCTACACTATATAAATCTTACCATGCTTGGAATCACCATAGGCTATACAAACTTTTCCTCAAATTTGTTTCAAAATGTCCCCAGATTCTCACCTGTGTGCAGAACATTTTTACTCAAGGTTTTCAGCTGCTGTTTGTGGGCTTCCTATGATAATCTGCTGCACCAATATGACCTTTCTTGGAGCCCTTAATAAGAATAATGTTCCTCTGGGTCCTAGTTTGATGACCATCTATCTTCATTATATCATTTGTCAGATTGTAGGTGATAAAAAAATAATCCTTTCATATCTATGATTCACTTGTCTCCCAGAACATGAAGCATAATTATTGTTACAAAGGCATCACATAATCTTTGGTAACCAGAAAGAACTCTCTTGAATCTGGCTCCAGGCCAAAATCCTATGTACAGTCTTTCAGGGCTGACCATACATAATTACAGAGCATGCCTGACAGGCCTCATGAGGGAAAGCTGCCTTTTCCATGACCACACTTGGTACACAGCAAGTATATCATTTTCTGTAGTGGAAATTGCAGTCAAATGGTCAGGCTACCTGCCCCACTTTGGGCCAAGCATGCTCATACATATATATGTACCTCTACCTCAAGCACCTCATTCTGAAAGCCTTCTTCATCTGAAGGCCTTGACTAAGGCACTTTTCAGGAACTCTGCCTAGATCTCCTTATTGGATGGCCTTAAGATATTTTCCTCCAGCCTGACTTAGTAGTTTTCCACGCTTAGGCCTCCCCCTTGCCATCTCTCCAGCCTCTCCAGATCCACAAAACAGCCGTAAGCTTGTTCAGGGCTCTTCTGCAATAGTACATTTTCCATGCCAGCACTACATGTCATCCAATTGACCCACACCTGATGCTGTTCTGTGGGGAAAAATGAAACATTTTATTTCCTTGCCTCTTACCCACACCATCACAGAAAGTTCATGAGGGCTTCATTGTTACTTTTAGTTTTTGGATTGTCCTAATTGTCTTAATTAACCACCTTGATACCCAGGAAATCGGCAAACTTTTTCAGATATTTTCTTCCAACCTTTCTCCTTTAGTGATATAAAACTACTCTGCTGGTTGTGTTTGGGAAGAGGAGGATTGGGTGCTCCGTTAACTCCATTGTTCCTTAACCTCTCCTTTCCTGGGGTTTCTTTGTTTCTTTTTCTTTTTTAGGTTTATTTTATTTTATTTTTTGGTCCTAAAAAAAAGCAAACACAAATAGAGCCAAAAGTTATATCCCTCATTAGCAAAAATACAAAATCTCTACAAGATAATAGACTGCAAACATGTATAGCTATTATATTAAGAAGACCTGCTACCTGCCAATCAGCCCTTACTATTTTTTTAGAGAATCAGTTTTAATGTTGCTATCTGCTGTGAATTCACTAGTGCTGGCTATTTCTTTGTGAACCTCATCAATTAACCATTTAAATTTGGGTGAGTATTTTTTATCAAAAGAGTCTGTCTCTATAATTGCATGAGAAGAATTATTTATCATCTTTAGCTAAAATCAGCTCTACCTCTTTAGGACTCTATAAATAGAAGCATACATTAACTAATTCAGGTGGGAATAAATGATAGCTTAAAGAGATCTAAAACCTGTGAAAAGAGCCCATTTCAGCCAAAAGTTTTTTTGGGTGAGCTTAAATTCAGAGCCAAAAGAGGCTCTTGGAAGTAGCAGGGTGAGGTAGGAATGCATATCTCTATGGATGGTATTGCTCAACTGCCATATTAATGTCAGCTACATAGTTTATATTCAATTAATATTTTAAAAATGAATAAATAAAAGGATTAGGTACCTATTGAAACCATGATAGCCTAAGGTAAATGCTTGTCCTAGTATTAAGAATTTTTTTCTTGACATAAAAATCATTTCCTTTTACTCCTCTAAAAAGAATATTAAAGAATATTTAAAAATAAAACACCATTTCCATATCAAGCAATGTGGTCATACTATGAAATTTCATATTAAAAAGAGCATGAAATTTATTTGTTATGAAATATTGCTTGCAAAATTGGTTCAGTAAAAGGCAATACAATGAGATTTAAATATCTATGGAACTGTATATGGATGGTCTGAATTATATTCTATCTACGTATTTTAAAGGAATAAGTTAAGATTATTATAGAAGAAAAATGTATTAAAAATATATTAAGTGTTTTACCATACAGACTCATATTTAAATAGACTACTGTCAATTGTGACAGGAAACAGTTTCTTAAAAAAACCCAAAATCCTCGCCTATTAAGCATTAATTACTTTCTCTAAACAAACTAAAATTTCTACTGAAGACTCTACTAAGAACATGCTTATCTTTAATTGGACATTTTAGAGCATCAGTATTCAGACATACTACGAATCCTGTTGTCAAACATATATATATCATGGTTTATTATTCTAAAAGAAATTAAAAATAGCTGAAATGAAAATTATTAGCACAGTATAGGAGCATATCTATAAGCTGGGGGGAGGGGACAGAGATGTGTAAGTCAAGTAAATAATTAAAAAAAAGAATTTGATTTGATGTGCAAGTAAGGGTAACATAACTAAGAAACCACTATAGATACAAATTACATAATTTAAATGCAATTATGAAGATAAAAATCAGCCTATCAGGCTGACCAACAACACACACACACAAATGCATAGAGTAAAATCAATATATAAAAGCAAACATAATTAAATGAAAATATTCACCAGTTTATGGAATAACTTTAGTGTTGAGGCAAATCTCTTTGAGAATGCTCACTTTATTTTTAAAAAAATCAACTATTGCTTTTTAAAAAATTTATACAGTTTACATGGAAAAAATTGTAGATTATGTGGAATAATGTTGTATAAGTAATATGTTTTTAGCTTAAAATTTTAAATCTGATTATCTAATCATTTGATTGGCTTTGGAGGTTGGGTACCTTACCAGATAGACTACATTATTTTCTTCATCAAAATATCTCATAATTTACTGATAGATTTATTTCTTTCTTTAATTATTTTGTACAAAAATTTACAAATAGACATAAGTTTTGTGAAAAGAAAGCAAGCCTAGAAGCTGGGAGGTAGCAGTCATTTTTGTTTAGCTGATTTCTTCAACACTAACTTCTTGGGTATTATACAACTCTTGTGCTCCATTTCAGGTACTTTTGGTTTCACCTCTATCCAGGACATTAGGTAACATGTTCTATCACTGTAATACTGCACTAACAAAAATCTGCAAATGCTCCAAATAAATATGTAAAGACACAATCCTATAATAGTTCACTTCATTCCCATGACACACTTCTTGCTTCCTGCTCCAGGCCCTCCTGCTGATATTAAGTGCTAGGACACTATGACATCTACTGGTTTCACAATATCAGAAAATACAGGGGAATTAGTGCTCCAAGGAGCAAACCATTGATCAACAGGAAATGAGAGCTAGTAGATAAAAGTCTTTCACCCCTTCATCCAATAAATGGTCTGGAGAAGCAACCATTTATATAGCTTAAAGGACGATGGTTCTAAAATTTAAGCAATTGGTTGCAATTGATAACTGAACAGTATCCAACTTGGTAAAACTCTCTTGTGTTGCCTTTTCCTCTTTTCCGTTTTGCTTCCCTTTTTTTCTCATTTCTGTTCTTTGGGATTGCAAGCCCCAATAGAGTAGGGCTAAAACCAATTACACAATGAGATACACCAGAAACTGTACTTCTTTTTTAAAGGTTCGGGTTTGGTTGAACTGAACATCAGTGTACACCTGAGAGAGAAACAAATGGCAAAAATAGTTCAACCTAAAGGTATGAATGGAGAGGAAAGCATGGTAAACAAAAGAGAGGTGTGAACTTTAAAATATCTGGGTTCAATTCTTGACCCTAATATTTTCTAGCTGTGGGACTTGGGGAAATTACTTGAACTCTATGAAAGTAGGCTTTCTAATCTATAAAATAGATATGCTTCCATCATAAATTACATATATGGAATTTTTAAAAGGCGGGTGGAATGTTGAAAACTTCTTCAGACTGCCAACTTTGCCCATGGACTGTCAAGTTATTTTTTATTAAAAAATAAATTTAGGCATTAGCTGGCTGTAGCTACCATGGTTTTTGATTATTGTTTTTACTTGTAACACCAGATGTGTTTAATGCCTCTGTGGGATGTAAATTATAGGTGACATATTTATGTCATGACAGCACTCTCAATATACGTAGTTGCTTATCCAGTTGACACTTTTCTTGACTAACAAGAACTCTAATTATCCTTGGGTGAAATATGCTAATTAAAAATATTTATCCTCTCATGTTAATTTGAGGCCATGGAAAGTTAGTATGATGCAGTTTTGGCCAATGGACTTCAAGAAGTTTCTGAGTTAGACTTCCAGGAAAATGGAAATCCTTTATAAAAGGAAATGCAGCTTGTTTGCTCTGTCTTTATTTGGTCTTTACCCTTTCCCTATTTTCCCCTTTCTTTTTCAATATGATCACTGAATACCTGGAAGTATAACTGCCTCTTGTGAACATTGGAATGAAAGCCACAGACAAAGGTGACAGAATGGGACCATGGAAGGGGCATGGATGCCTGGTGACATGGCTAGGGCTTCCATACCAATGTGGACTGTCTACCCATGGCCTTCTTGTTGTGCAAGACAAATAAACTCATTTTTTCTAAGCCACTGTTTGTAATGTTTTCTATTTGTGGCTGACATACCTTAATTAATAATAATGTTTATGTAGCATAGCATCTGATAGGTAATAATACATCATTGACCCTATGAGAATAAATATGTACAGGGAACCATTCTTTAAGCAGTTTATGTAAAGGTTATTAAATTTGTCCTTTAGGAACAAATTAATTTCAATTTGATTTAAGGGCTACATATATAGATGTATTGAAAGAGTAATTTCGACAATTTATAATCTATATACATATGTAAATGCATACAGATACATGTAGTTGTTAGGAAAAAAGTCTACCTTGAATCTAAATGCCAGTATATCAGTCTTGTTTCTTTTCTGCCTTAACCCACTTTGTTTTATTGCTTCCACTGTCTTTCCTTTCATGATCATTATTTTTATAAGTTATATTATTTTTCACTGATATGATTTGAAGGACAGGAATATATCCATTGCTGAACATTAGCATAAAAGGGATTTTCACCCTAATATATACATTTACATTAATATATGCTTATGTATACATTATATACAATATTTTATGCTCTTATTATAGTATATATTTTCCTTTGCTTATTGGTACTAGTACTTTATACCCCAGGAAACTGAGTTTTTTTCAGATTAAAATTTTCTTCTGTCATATCAGAGGAGGGTGAAAAACAGATTCCTAATCACTGACGGTTATAATCAAATGATCCAACTCTGGAACATTTCTGGTGTTTCAAATACTTGGTTATGATAATTCTCCCATGGCTGGTAAATTAATCTAACTTAGGGCAGTTAGAAACTGTCCTTAGGAGTTTTAATACTGGAAGGTGGGTTTTTCTCCTGTGTAATGTTGCTAGAAATATTTGATCCCAGGGATGTTTGTGAACATGGTTCCAGTTCTATGGAGAAAACCAAATTTAAAATATGAGATTGACAAACGGAGAGAGGAGATATATGGATCACAAACAAAAACAGAAAGGGAGGCTTGATAGTGCCTCCCTCTTTAGTGGTAGCTGCCATTAGACTCTTTTGAAATAGGCAATTCCAAAGTTACTTCAGTTGGGTTTTAGTTGCTTAAGACAAAACCAACTCCTGTTTCTTTAGTTGGAATTGTTTCTTTTTTAGTTGTCTTTGGTCTTTTTCTTTGCTTTATGAGGCTGAAATTGTTCTCATTTTTACGTGGGAAACACAACCTGTACATAAACATAAAAAGAAAAATTTCTCTCTACATGCACATAAGAAACATTTTTATCTAATCTTGAAGGAATAGTTTTCATTTAGGAAATAGACCGTTTAGAAAGCTCCTCACCCAGGATAACCTTAGAGAATATCTCAAAATGATTCTTTATGTTTTGATGTACATTTAACATCAAAAAGGGTTCTCTGACAAGAGACTGGACTTGCCAAACTAGCCTCACTAATATAATTATTTAAACTATCTTCATGTCCATTTTTATCATCAGATTAAAAATCACCAGAAGTGAGTTATATATTTTTTAAAAAATGGTCTAATCCACCCACCAAGCTTGCATGTTTTGAAGAGTGATGAATCTAAAGGACAAGCAATATAAATTATAGTCACAGTGTCACATTGCTAGTAAGAAAGCAGCAGAGCACAAAACTGAACCCAGGGCAGTCCAATTTCAAGACTGAGCCTTTTCAGGTCACCCTAAAAAACGAGAGATGAAGAGGGAATGACCCTGATTTTCCATATCTCAGCCACAGGATATTCACTTGGCAAGCTGACTATGTTTCATAGACTAGTCTTTAAGTGTCTTTAGAGGATAATCTCTTAATAGTTCATCTGGTTTGTTCATCTGGTCTATTTGCAGTTCATAAAGTTGTTGATTTTTCTCCATCAATTTCCCCATTAAATTACTCAGAACATCAACTTACTCTGAAGGCATAAAATCTCACTGGTTTTATAAAACTATAAAGCAACATTTAGATTCAGGTTTGAAGTTGACCCACTTCAGTAAGATGTATATATACATCTTACTGCACATCATTAATCAGAACAGGCAAGACTCCTTTTAAAATTTTCCTGTTAAATGCAATTTTGAGCAGTGATGTTTAAGCATGTTTAACTGCTGATTATATAATAACCTCATTGTGGTAACCATAGGAAAGACACTCTTTCTGTGGTATTGTGATAGATGGTTGATAGGAAAATGATCATGAGCTGAAGCAATGCAAGGTTCATCATGGTGCCCTTTTGAACTTGACAGGAAGAGGACATGCTTTATAGTAGAGGAGACAATAAAAATTGGGTATTGGCAATATGACATAGAAAGCTAAAATATGAATCATTCTTTACTGCAGCAAAAATGAAAAAATATTAACTCCTTTCAGAGAGGAAATTTAGCTTCAGTCTACTTTAGCACTTTAATTGAGGCAAATCATACATATGGAATTTGTCTGATATAGTTTGTTAACTTTTAGGACACTATATAAAAACTATTAATATGAAATATCCTGATCTTGTTTTACTAATTTTTATTTTGGTGGTATCATTGCTTTAGTTCTAAAGTTCATTAATATCTTTGACTATGGCAACACCTACCTGATTCCTCAATCTCAAACTATGGTGAATTCACTTGAATAGATGCTTTAGTAAATTGAAACAGTCAAATGCCCACTGATTATTTAGCCCTAGAAATATATCTTTTTCAAACAGACTAAATTTTGTCCAGATGTCAGAACTTCTCTATGCTTAAATTCCACTTAAAAATGTGTTCTAGGGAAAAGAAAGTTATTTTAATTATTTTGATAAAGATGAATTTTTTTCTTTAACATGTTTCTTTTGGTTAAAATACACAGGTATGCTCTCACTTTCCATCTGTGGTTGGTATGGCAGATAAATCAGGTTCTACATTAAATATTGTCACTGAAATTTTACTGCTTTGTCTTACTATTTAGCTTAATTTTATTAACGAGGATTAAAATTTACAGAGATTTTTTTCCCCTGCTGATATAGATGTGCTAAATCAGAAATCATTAAGTTGTGGGGAATGAATGGACTGAGATATTACTGTGACTCTTTGGAGGGACAGATATAAGTGGCAGAGTCGAATAAGTTTCACTATACCTTTACATTAAACCTGATCAGTTTTCATTTGGTAATCCATAATACCATGATCTGTTCTAGGCAGCCATTATTATAGATTTGTGAAGGTCATTTTATAATGTATTGTCAACTTACATTGTATATTCAGATGTGAAGGGAGACATAAAAAGGAAAAGAATGATCACAATTTTCCTAATATGTCAAAGACATTTTTATTTCAATACAGTATTAGACCATCTTTTACAGAGAGTGCCTCTTCAATATTAACTCTGAGATGTCTAATTTGGCTTTTAATCAGTGAAATCTTATAATATATAATTTCACACATAAGTACTTGATCATTGTACTGAGAAACAGTATAGAAGGATATATACAATATAATCTCCTTGGGGATATTTTAATATCCATTATTCCTTTCAGTAGGTCAAAACATAATCTGACTTAGCCAGTTAAGCTCGGCTAAAATAGTTCCTCTTCATGAAAGACTTCCTTCTTTTTTTTAAGCAAAAATAATTTATTGGTTAGTAGATTTGAAAAAAAAAAGTTTCCAGGGCTACTAGCTTAAGGTATGGATGGATCTAGGTGCCCATATAAATTTTCAGTCTCTTTCTTTTACTCTCTAGTTGTTGGCTCTACTCTTTGTGTTCATTTCATTCTTGCTCTTCACATGAAGAATAAAAATGGCTGCAGGCAGGTGCTACCTCCCATTCTCAGTTTACCAACCCCAGGGGAAACAGCTTTTCTTTCTTTCTTCTTTTTGAAGTATAGTTGATTTACAATATTGTATTAGTTTCATATGTACAGCATAGTGATTCAGTATTTTTAAACATTACAAAAAATGATCACTGCAGTAAGTCTAATTACTCTGTCAAATTTATCGCAATATTATTTACTATATTCCCTGTGCTGTACATTACATCCCCATGACCTGTTTGTTTTATTATTGGAAGTTTGAATTTTTTAATCTCCCTCAACTATTTCACTCATCCTCCCACCCTCGTCCCTCTGGCAACCACCACTTTGTTCTCAATGAAGAGACTTCCTTCTTGTTTCTAATACTAAGGAACATCTATATAACACATTAGTGAGTTGAATGAGTGGTGAGAAAATAAATATAGCCATTCTTTCAAGAAAATGTAGAATCAGTGGGAGGGTTTGTGTGTTATTGTTGGATGTTTACTATTTGAAAGAACTGAAGTTGTTTGTAATCTGAATGAAAAGAGCAAGTTGAGTTGTAGAAGCTGATATTACTTATGTACAGTCAAGTCTATTAAAGGTGGGGGGCATCTTGTCTTCTTTGTTATCTGTCCAGACAGGTGTCTTTGGAGATATCTCAAAACCCTGTCCACAAGGTCCTTTTAGGTCTAGCAGAACTCTACATGTTTTGCCTATCGTTGCATGCTCAGCACTCATGTTGCTGCTCTTCTTTCATGCAGGAGCACAGAGGATCTCAGTAAGACATCTGAGGTCCTATCTTATAAACACACTAAGCAGCATCTTCTGTTTCTGGAATATTTCTGCTTCCCTGGTTCTCTACCCAGGATGTAGGTTTACCTTCCTTTATCTTGGCAATTTGTACAGAATAGCTTTCTGTTTGGATGGGGACAAGGCTACTGGGAAAAAAAGATCATTGGGGAAAATTGTTAATATTTTAAAATATTCTCTGGAAAATGGTTCCTCTTCTTAAGGTGCTACTATGGTCCACATGGCAGAGTGTACAATGCTTTCCATGTTCTGGCCTCTACTTACCTATTCAGCATTATCTCTCCTCATACCTAAGCAGTTTTCTAGGTTTCATTCTACTTATTTTTGAGACTCAGGTCGAATATCAATGTCTCAATGTAGACCTTTTATTACTGAAAATAGTTTTTTTCCACAATACCTACAGTGCCTTTTTTACAGTGAAGTGTATATTTAGTGCACTGATTCACTTACATAGCTATTTCTACCTAAAATAAGAATAGCTGTTTCTCTCCAGTTAGGATACCCTTGAGGTTAGTAAACTTGCTTTATTTCCAGGGCCTACTGTGTCTTTCAAATAGCAGGCATAGTACTTTTTGAGTGCCCTCTGCATGCCACGGTGCTAACCTTCAATCAGGAAAAGCTGCTGCCTTACTCTCATGGAACTTCAATAGATGAGTTTCGAATAAATGAAAAAATACATACCCTGTGGTATTCAGTGTTGCTCTAATAAGTTTTATATCCAAAGCCCTTTTTCAAACCTCCTATGCATTGATTTTTCTACAACCTTTATCTCTGTTGATTATAAGTCCTTCTTGGAGCACTCTCTTCCCTTAGCTTGCCTAATGCTGTGTTCTCTTTTGCTGTGATTGCTGCCGTGTTTTCACATATATCGGCTCCTCTTTTTTATATACAAATGCAGTCACTCTCCAGGAATCTACTTTCAATGCACTTGCTCTCTAGAGGACCTTTTCCATTTATGGAACATCCACCAACAGCTTTAGTAACTTCCTAATTTTTGTGTTTGCATGACTTCTTACTTGAATATCAGAACTACTTTTCTAGTTGCCTGCAGAATTTTTTCACTGAGATGTCTCATTGATACCTTAAATATGAGATAAAAATGAACTAATCCTTTTTCTTTTTGGCGTGTTCTTTTCCTATTAAGCCAGAGTGAATATTAAACATTTTACTTAGTCCTTCTTTCCTTTTTTCTCACACTCCAATAGTCATATTATTACCATCTATTGAATTTTATAAACTCTTTAGAAGCTTTCCCTCTCTTTACATTTCTACTCTTGCCATCCAAATTTAGGCCTTTGATTCCTTATGCCCATTCCATATTTTGACATTTCTATTGTTTCTTTCTCTAATTTGTTTACCATACAGTGATACAGGACTTTCTCTAAAGTGTATTATTCATCAAGTCAGTATCATTTTCAGAAAACACTGGATCATTTTTCATTACCTATTAAGTAGAGTTTGAATTTGTTGACGGGCACAGTCTGCCAAAATCTGACGTCAAACGTCATTTCCTTATTTTTCTTTCAAATTTATCCTCATCACAAATATAAAATAGTCCAGTAAATGTAGGCTATAATTTTTTTTTGTCAAAAAGCCATATATTTCCCCAGAAACTTGGAAGAGCGAATGAAGCCAGAAGTGTGGATTTAGAAGTCATCAAAATATCGAATATATCTATATTTTATAGAGAGAACATAGAAAGAATATGTATAGATAGAATATAGATATAAAAGTTAACATAGTAAAACTATATCAACAAAATGTGTATATAATATGAGAAAAGAGCTCTAAGACAGAACATTGTGGAATAACATTTGATTGAGGGGTTATAATGATGGTGGTGCTGCTGAGGGAAAGAAAAGAAGTAGGAAACTAGGAAAATATTATTTCAAAAGCCAGGTGAAGTGAGAATATCAAGATATCAATATTTCAGAGGCCTTTCTTGATGAGAACCTAACAGTGCATCAGATTTGAAAGTAGAGAAGTATAGGTAAATTGAGCTAAACAATTTCAGTGTTAGTTTTTTTTTTTTGAATTTAAGCTTAGATTCTGGAGGATTGAGAGGTGATATCCTGTAGATAGTGAAGGAGCTTGTCTATAAAAGGAGAGAAGGTATTAGGGAGTAGAGGAGAGCAGATGGTGGGAGATTTGGGGTTCGCTGGAGAGTTGTAGAGGACCTGTGATATCAATAAATTTTCTTATCACACTGGGGAAGGAGTTAGAGAGGGAGAAGTTAAACATACAAGAGAAAGCAGGGTGGGTAGCTAAGGGAGCATGTTCCTGTGATGCAGATTTTTATCAGGAACACAGGTAGAAGGGTTGACCTTAGAAGACAGGTTTTCTTGGTGTTCAGAGGAAGAAATGTTGATGGATAGAGATGTAAATATGTTGGTATATATGCAAAATGAGTGACTGAGGAAATCTGCATCTTATAGTCTGTTTTCAGTGAAATCAGAAACACATTCTTCCACTAGGTAGTTTAAGAAGAGTTGTTATAAGAGTTTCACAGTTTCAATCTTGCCCACGTCTATGGTGTCGGCTGGCTCAAGTCTGCAGGATATTCCAGAACTCACTCCTCAAATGCTGAGAATAGTCGCTAAAATATCATTATTCTTTGGAGGTTTAAATAGAGAAATTGAGTCTAAAAAGGTTAAAATATTGCCAACTAAAATAATATAGGATCGGCAATATTAATATTTACAAAATAATATTGAGAGTAAAAAGTATAATTATAGGGCTTCCCTGGTGGTGCAGTGGTTGAGAGTCCGCCTGCCGATGCAGGGGACACGGGTTCGTTCCCCGGTCCGGGAAGATCCCACATGCCGCGGAGCGGTTGGACCCTTGAGCCATGGCCGCTGAGCCTGCGTGTCCGGAGCCTGTGCTTCACAACGGGAGAGGCCACAAAAAATATATATATATATATATATATAATTATAAATAGAACACAGTGCAATAATGAACACAACCTACAGGAACATGGGACCCTTGTGAACTGTATAGCTTCACATTATAAAAAAAAAAAATGAGGAGAATTACAAAGAGAAATTGAAAAAATGCATAACTATAGTAGAAGTTTCAATACATATTTTTTCATAAAATGAAGGGTTTGGAAGATGAAAACTAATAATATAGAATATGTTGACAAATTTTATCTAAACAATGTATAGAGGACTCTGCCTACAATAAATACAGAATATACATTGATTTGAACATTTAAATTTACAAAACATTATTTAACATTTACCCAAATTGATCATACAGTAGGTTGCAAAGGAAGTTTCAACAGATTTCAAATAACGTGTATAACAGTCCTAATCTCTGGCCAAAATACAAGAAATATTTTAAAAATAGCTATAAAATCTCATATCTATCTATCTATCTATCTATCTATCTATCTATCTATCCATCACCAAAAACTCATGGGTTAAAAAGAAATTCTGGTGCAGCCACTATTAAAAACAGTATGGAGATTTCACAAATAATTAAAAATAGAACTAGCATATGATCCCGTAATTCCACTTCTGGGTATTTATTTGAAGAAAATGAAAACATTAATTTGAAAAGATACATGCCCCCCCGCATTCATTGCAACATTATTTACAATAGCCAAGATATGGAAACAACCTAAATGTCCATCTATGAATGAATGGATAAAGAAGATGTGGTGTATATACAACGGAATACTATTCAGCCATAAAAGAGAATGCAATCTTGTCATCTGGCAGCAACATGGATGGATCTTGAAGGCATTATGCTAAGTAAACTAAGTCAGACAGAGAAAGACAAATATTGTATGATTTCATTTATATGTGAAATCTTTAAAAAACAAAAAACTAGCGTATGTATACAGAGAACAGATTGATGGTTAGGAGAGGTTGGAAGGGGGGGTAGGTGAAATGGGTAAAGAGGGTCAAAAGGTATAGACTTACAGTTATAAAATAAATAAGTCATAAGGATGTAATGTACAGTATGATGACTTTAGTTAATACTGTATTGCCTATTTGAAAATTGCTAAGAGAGTAGATCTTAAAAGACCTCATCATAAGAAAAAATAATTGTAAGTACATTATGAGCAGATGTAAACTAGTCTTCTGTGGCGATTGTTTTACAATATATACAAATATCAAATCATTCTGTTTTATGTCTGATACTAATATAATCTTATGTATTAATTATACCTCAATAAATAAAAAAGAAGAAATTATGGTGAAAATAATACAGTCATTATGACTGAATGAAAATAAACTTACCACATATCAAAATTCTGGAATGGAATGAAAGTAATAATTAGAAATAAATTTATAGCATTAACATGACTTAGTTTTAAAAAGTTTGAAAATAAATAAATTCAGCATTCATCTCAAAAACTAGACACATTTTAACAGAATAAACCAAAGAAAGTAGAAAGAAAAAAAAATTCTCAGTGATCTAAAAACCAGAATCATTGGAGAGGATAATCAAAATCAAGAGCTGGTTCTTAACAAAAAGAGTAATAAAATTGACATGCTTCTAGTAAGAATAATCAAGAGAAAAATGAGACAAATAATTATGAAAAAATCATATTTAAAAAGATGAAATGACCTTTTATCTTAAGAAAAATAAATCATAAGAAAATATAATTTCTTAGTAAACAAATAATCATAGAAGAAATTGAGCTAGTAAATAAACCTACCTGCACCAATGACTCATGTTTCAGCTGGTATTACAGGTGGGTTTACAAAGTTGTTAAGGAAAAAATAACCTCCAAGTAATACAAAATCTAAGACTGGTATTAAAAAAGAAAGCTCTCCAACACAATACTTAAGGCCAGAATAAACTTTATCAAAACTATCAAACTATCAAACTAAGGAGAGGACATATCAAATAGGAATCTTTTAGATCAATCTCAGTGTTAGTATTATATGCTGCTCTAACAAATTACCACCAATTTAGCAGTTTCATATAATGTAGTTTCTAACAGTTTTATGGGTCACAAATCCAACTTGGGTCTCACTGGGATAAAATCAAAGTGTCTCAGGACTGCCTTCCTTTCTGGAGGCTGTAGAAGAGAATCGCTTTCCTTGCCTTTTTCGGCTTCTAGAGGTCACCCATACACTTTGGCTCCTAGTTCCCTGCTCCATTTACAAAGCCAGCACTTTTCTTCTTTCTGACCATTCTCCCATAGTCACATTTCCCTCTGACAGGAGCTGGGAAAGTTTTTCCACATGTAAGGACCCATTTAATTAGATTGAGCTCACCTGGATAATCCAGGATACTCTCCCCATTTCAAGATCCCTAACTTAATCACACCTACAAAGTCTCTAACATTTGAAACAACATATTCACAGATTCTGAGGACAGGATGTGGATATCTTGAGGTAAGGGTGGACATGATTCTGCCTACCACAATCTAATTTTTGAATGTTGGTGTGCAAAAATCTTTTAAAATTTCATCAATCCTTATCCAACTTTGTGTGCATGTGTGTGTATCACAAACATATTGGGTTCAACCTGGGAATGACAGCATAGTATGACATGAGAAAACCTATAATTATAATGCACACCAGTAGACTAAGGAAAAAAAAAACCATAAATAATGATCTTAACTAGCACAGAATTTTTTTAAAATCAACAATAATTTTTTTTAAAAAAGAAAATCACTCTTGGTAAACCAAGCATAGAAGGGAATTTTATTTTTATAGCAAGTTTACCAAAAATCTTGTTATAAATGTACCAGATACCTCTGGTGCTCTGCCTTACATTCCCATGACCACAACCCTAATACTGACCGGAAATGGGGTAGACAGTTCTGTGTTGGTTTTGACTTTTTGTGCTCTCCTTATCTCTCTCCTCAAGCACACGCCTGATGTCTTAATTTTCTGCTCAGGCTTCCTCTAAAAATACATATGCTAGTGAGAATGTGCACAGCCCTTGCACTGGTGCAGACTGATGACAGATTTAACACCGCTGGGGCAATCCATGACCAAAGGGAGGTAAGGGTCAGATAACTATTGAAGACATTCTGTAAGCTTCTGGAGGTCCTAGAAAAATTGAGTCTCATTGCCTAGAGAGGTGACCTCAAAACTTAACCTTTATTTTGATTATTTTCCTTTCCTTTTTACTCCCCACGGTCTCTTACTAGCTTCCTGGGGTTACCTCTCAAATAAAACAGCTGTGGCAGTTCTTGTCTTATGCTCTGCATTTTAGGAATCCAAGCTAAGACAACAAGGAAACAGGTGCCCTCGGATTCAGTCAAGGTTTAGTAGGAAAAACAAACTCTATCTATATAATGGTTAGTTCTTTGGAGAACATTTTAAAAGGTTAAATAGTCACAAAGTTGTAGAAAGAGTTGAAACAAAACAAAATAAGCAAGCAAATAAAAAAAAAAAAAGAAGAAGAAAACATGGTGAAGCAAACCAGAGGTAGCAACAGTATGCAGAGGCTACCACTCCTAAGGCTAAGACTTGATGGACAAATGGTGTTATTCAAGACAAAGATCTGGGGCCATCTAGTGAAACCTAGACCCAAGGTAGCATCTGTGGGAGCTATCACCACAGAGAGAGGGGCTATCTTGTAGAAGCTGGTATTACAGAGGAGAGGCAGTGCTGCTGGAAACACAGTACAAACCAGAGAGAGGGGGTATATGTTCTAGATTCTCTATTACTGTTTAATCTCATCTCAGTGTCTGACTTTGGCTCAAGCAAGGTATTAGCCAGTTGGCAAAGAAGCCTGTGACATGTAGTTTGCAGAGTTTCCTGTGTACAGAACAGAAAACAAGTGGAACCAGCAAATGGATCTAAGAGCAAACAAGCAGATTGGACTTAGCCAAGCAAATAAGAGGTTAAGAGTGGGAAAGAAAGAACTAATCTCATTTTAGATGATTTGAGTATCTATGTAGAAAATCCAAGGGAATTTGTAGACAAAACCAGCTGTTAGAATTACTGAGAGCATAGCAATTTTGCTAATTACAAGCACAGTAAGAAAAAGAATGATATTTTTATAAACTTACAGAGAATATAACAGAAAAAAGAGCCCTTATATAAGATAAATATTAAAGATAAGAAACCTATGGATAAATCTACTAACAAAATTCTATAAGGAATCAATGGAAAAAAATCACAAAATATTATTCAAAGATAATGACACTAGATTACAATATTTAAGGTAGCATAAGAATATTTGTGTATATACCTCGACAAGGAAGCTATTATAAAAGACAAAATCATTTCCTTCCCCAAAGTATCTTTTAGTGCCACTGGTAGGAACAGATATTTGGGAGGAGCTGGACATAAGTCCAACTCAGGTAGGGTTTTTTTTTTCCACAATGTTATAAATATTGGTGGGTCAGAAAATATGAATTATCAATGGATTCTCAGAGGGTAGCTTGATAAGGAGAGGAGAATCCATTAAAAGTGTAGGGTATAGGAATCATTATTAAGTTCTGGAACATAATTTTGAAGATTGTTATAGAACTAATAGACCAGTAGAAAAATAAATATTTTTGCTAAATCTTATTTAACAATCCTAAATGAAGTTTAGTAACTTAGTGACGACTTCTACAACTGTATTTAAACTTTGATCTTAATTACTGATATGTAGTGAAAAAAAATGTTGTCATTCTCTTACATGGATTTTTTCCTTTATGGGATACATACAATTATGACTCATAAAGCTAGGTAGAAAGATGAACATGATTTTTTATGTGTGTAGGACTTGGATTTTTGTTTTTGTAAGTCTGAAAGTTGGTGAACATAGACTAAAAGTTAAGTAGTTAAGCATGTGTGTTCAAAAGAGAGAGAGAGAAAGAGAGAGAAACCTGTGGTTACCACTTCAGCGAGTCAGAATAAAGAAAGAAACTTTAGAAGCAAGGGAGGAAGGAAAGAGGGAAGAAAGAAAGGAAAGTAGAGAAAAGAAAAAGATAAAAAAACAAGATCTTTCAGACAAGGTTCCTGATCCTTATAAAGGATAAACATGCTCAAAGGCCCTGTATTCTCCCACAGCATGCTCACTACATTGGAAAATCTTGTCTTCTCCAGCATGTTCCCTCTACTAATTTCTCTCTTCCTATGAAGGAATTCAAGGCACGGTTCTTTAGTTGTAGATGATGGATGATGAGGGGCTTGGCTGGTCCATTCTTCAGTGAACACAGAAATTTCCTTTAGGTGAAAAAAAAATTTTAATAGATATATTATTTTCTGTTTTCCTCTAACAAAGACAGCTAAATGTTAACTGACTTACCAAAGATTACAGAGAATGTGAATAAATTGCCAGGAAATGAAATCAGAGTGACTATTTAGTAAGCATGAGGCAATGAAGATCTGCTCAAAAGTGAAAAAAACAGTACAACAAAAGCAAGATGATTCATGGGAGAAAATGTTATATTGGAGGAAGGTTAGTTAAGGGGGATGAGTTAGAGGGAAAAAAAAAAAAAGGAAAAGATTGATACCACAACACCATGATTTCTGCTTTTGAATTCATAGGACATAGTAACCTTGGCTTTTCAATTATAGAATATTTTAGACTCAGTATAATGGATACTCTCATGCATTCTACAGATGTTTATTGAGCACTCTGTTCTAGGGCATGGGAAATACAATGATGAAGCAGACACAAGATCTAAGTTCTTTTAAGTTTCAGTTTAGCAACAGGCTTTATTGTTAAATAATGTAGAAAGGCAATATAACATAGTAGTTAAGATAGACCCAGCTTTGAATACCAAAGCTGTCAATTATTAGTTTTGTGACCTTAAGCAAGTTATTCCACTTCTCTAAGCCTTGTCTACTTATTTGTAAAAGAGATGATAATATTAGCTCACAGGGTTGTTATGAGTATTAAAATTGACTGATGAATATGTAGCAGTTCACACAGTGCCTAGAGCTTAATATTCATTAAATGTTAGCTTATTATTATTAGAATTGTCATTATTATGATTTAGTGCATATTGTGATGACTAAACAGTATTGAACAAGCCAGAAGCATTTAGGCATAGTTGAAAGGTGACTAACTGTACTTGCATTTGTTAGGGGTGTGTGGAGGGAAGGAGTTAGAGGGATAAAGGATAAGTTTTTTTAAGCCTAGAAGGGAAAACAAAAGAAATTTCAACTTGGCTTTTGTTTCCAAAGGAGAGGGAAGGATTTTAGAACTTTTTTAAACAACTAGTCAAGTGTCACCTTTTGTATAAACTTAACCAAATAGGAATTATTAGCCTGATATTTTGCTCATTTTCAGTAGCTGGTGTTCCATATGGAAATGAAATATCAAAATTTTCTTGCATTTTGACTTAACAAATTAACAAATACTTAATTTGAATTTTATAATTGTGAATTGCTGAAATATAATAAATAGTTGTGGTTGACTGTAATTTATAATTATCCTGAATTCATTCATATTCAGTAATAACAAAGTCACAGATTTGCTTTTGTTATGCTATTATTTTTAATGATATTTTTTAAAATATAGAAACTATGACAACACTTCCTGTGAGACCCAGTTTTATTTGACTTAATTGAAGATACTGACAAATTAAAAATATTCAAATAGAAATTAAACTTTGAGTATAAAATTTCATTTATTATTTTCTATCCATGGGACAAAAATGATATAAAGAACTTTCAATGACTCCCTCTGAGGATCTTGTACTTTCAAAGGATTAACTTGAGATACAGGGCACTATTTTCTCCCTCTCTAATGAGACCAGTGCCTCAGGGTAAGTATAGGCACTGAAACACTGAATGAGTTTTATCTACAGATAAATTACACTAACCACCCCGCTTTAGAGCTTTCATTTGATGTCTGTTTCTCAAATAGAACTGCATATCTTCAAAGAAATTTAAGTCTTGTATATTTGTACTTCTTGTTTAATGAGCAAATGCAAATACTTTTAATAAATTAGCTAAGTTAATCCCCAAAGAAGTTATGTCTATTTCTAGGAATTCTACCATATTTATGTGTGTGTATAATCTAAGTTAAATGTTTTAAGATTATTTTTTTAAAAATGGAGGTCACATTTTTTTTTTTAATTAAGTAAAGGAAAGGATTTATTTTGATCTGCTCCATTGCTGCTATCCCAGAAGAAGTTGCGTGATGTAGTCTCTGTGAACCCCTGGGATAAGATGATAGAAGCATTGATTCAAGTATAAATATTGTCATCATCAACTCAAGTCTTTCAAATTTAATTAATCCATTTAGATTGTGAGATAATATTATGCTATTTTAGATATTCCCAAGGGCTTCAGAAGGGAGGGCATATAGTTACATAAATAATTCTTCATCTTCCCTTGGAAGACTTTCTTCAAATGTCTTCATTACAATATCAGGCATCAGGGGAGTAAGCTTTGTTGCTTCCAAAGTATAAAATCTTCCTGGAGAGTATAGAGAAGCTCACACCTGGGGAGGGGTATAAATGAAGGAAGCAGAGTGGATAAGTTAATCATTCATCCAAGGAAACAAGGGGAGTATCTAGTTTTTGACTGCAGCAGAAATTTTATAAAAGAGATTAAGACAATTCAGTGTAATGCACCTGATTTATTTGGTAAATACTAATTATAGACTTGTATGAGGTAATATGAAAAGAGGGAAGAGATTGGAAAGTAAATGTGACTAAAAATATTTCTAGTGAGAGAGAGCCATACATCCAGAATTTCTGGTATTCCCAACTCAATTAAAGTATGTATAACAATCTGCTACTGACTAGTTACGCTCAATAATTAGAAAGTTGATGACTCTTGGACTAGGGTGGGGTCAGTGGAGGTCAAAAGAAGTAGAATTAATTAGAGCTGTATTTTAAAGGAAAAAAAACCCTCTTCATCAAAAGTTTAATAGAGAGTAGATATACAAATAATAACTCATGTTTGCATAATGTTCAGTTTACATATGAAAGCAAAATAGTTATGTAATGTCCTCAGGAAAGTTTTTTATAACCATATACTTTTTGATATCAAGTAGTTTCTTTAACATCATATTTACATTTTCATGCATTTATTCCTTCATTCAAAAACATCTTTTATGCACCACTCCCTATACTGCATGCTGGTTATACCAAGTCAGACAGTCCATAAAGGGAGATTACTATTTAGGAATGGGAGATAGACATCTAAACAAACATAGTGAAGCATCATAGATCTTTGGTATAAGCAAATATAGATTACAGTAGGGACAACATTTTATGATGGAGAGGGTTAAATAATCTGAGAAAAAAAGAATAATTTGATGTTAGCTTTTGAAAGACATGATTTAATGTTAGTGTAAAATTAAAGAGGATCTCTGATGTACAGGATTAAACATTTTGAAGTGAGGAAAGAGCTCTAACTTTGAATAGAGAATAAATCAGCCCATGTCTTTGTCACCTGAAATGAGGTCTTGTCATTGATCTTTGATCTCCATTATGGAATGGAGACTGTAAGAAGTTGCTTTAAAAGCGCATTTTAGTAGTCACTGGGGAGTCTGTTTTGGTGCTGATTCAGCCATCAATTTGGCTGTTAGCTACATCACTAGTCACAAAAGGAAATAGTGGATGGTTCAGGACATAAATGTATGAAACTCGAGCACCATAAATGCAGATATGGATGTGGGGGGGCACATTTATGCTTGTATATGTGCATATATGTATGTGTGTGTGTGCACCTGGTGTGTATGTGCCTTGTTGTTGGACATTAGTGGGGACATGGTATAGGTTGATAGAGAAATCTGTAGTTAAATAGAAAAACACACAGAAGCTAACATCAGGAATATGTATCTAGATCCAAGTTTGCACTATCAGGAAGACTTTGCAAACTCATTAAACTTTTTGAATCCTAATTTCCTCTTTCCACGATCTCTGCGGTGATTAAATTACCCAAAGCCCTACTAGTAGAAAGTCAAATAACCAAAGGTAACATTAGACTATTCACTGTTTTTCTTATGTTAGTCTGTTTTCTCTATTTATTAACAATTGTCTTTTTTGTTAATAGACGCTCTTATGAATAATTCATTTTTAAAAACATTGAGGAAGCATTTAAAGAACAAAAACACAGCATCATATAATGAGTTTTAGCATAATCAGCCTATAAGTTATAAATTTAAATTTGATTACTGCTTTTAAACTATCTCGTTCTAGCATGTACCTTGGATAAATGATTTAGCCTTTCCATTTCTTGGTTTTATCTTCAAAACCATAGCTACATTTATTGATCTCTTACTATGTGCTAAGTATTACTCTAGGAAATTTATATTTGTTAACTAATTTACTTCTTAAAATTATCCTGATAAATAGATATCACTATCATTCTCATTTTATGGATGAGAAATTGAGAAAACAGACATTCAGGAACTTAGCCAGAGTTACATAACTATTTTATGGTGAGGCCCTAGAGAAAGGAAACATTTAATTTCGGGAGAAATGTTCAAAAAGTTGTAAATCACGCAAAGCCTCTAACAAAATGTGAAAGTTAGCAGTAATAACATACTTCCTTTACACACTGTTCAAATTCCTTTTTTTAATGAAATGAAAATTTCCACAATGGTGGGCCACTTCTAGTCATTAATTACAACTGATATAATTTGACTAATATATATATAATCAATATAAGAGCTTCCTATAAAAATAAAGGTAGATAAACATTACATTGCATGAATGAGTCTATTACTTATTTTAGAAAATGCCTTCAGGGTAGTTTTAAAATTTGGTTTATTGTGTTATGATTAAACATAATTGCTCATATATATATATATATATATATATATGTATATATATATATATATATGCAAAACAGAGTTGTAACCCCTGGACAGATAATTAAAGTTAAGATATTCTTTCTTAAAAAAAAAAAAAAAAAAAAAGATATTCTTTTTTGAGGGAAGCCCCTAAATTATAATTATGATTATTTAATTGAGTATCAAATATACTCATGATGTTCATAAAACATGAAGCAGGTGTGCAGCTGTTTTTCCTTTGTAATGCGTGCCCACCCAAATTCTATCCTATGCACCACTGCTTTGATGATTAAAAACATGGTTTTGGGAGGGGGAAGGGTAAACTGTGACGAAGTGAGAGAGTGGCATGGACATATATACACTACCAAACGTAGGGTGGATAGCTAGTGGGAAGCAGCCACATAGCACAGGGAGATCAGCTAGGTGGTTTGTGACCACCTAGAGGGGTGGGATAGGGAGGGTGGGAGGGAGGGAGACAGAAGAGGGAAGAGATATGGGAACATATGTATATGTATAGCTGATTCACTTTGTTGTAAAGCAGAAACTAACACACCATTGTAAAGCAATTATACTCCAATAAAGAGGTTAAAAAAAAATAAGAGTGTAGTAAAAGAATTAATATTCTACTCAACCTCCAGGTTCGTGAACAAAATAAATGATTGTCATTGTTTAAAAAAAAAAAACAAGGAACAAAAAACATGGTTTTTCTTGTGTACTCCAATTTACTCTTGTGATCAATCTTTTTAATTACGGGGCACACTGTGGTTGACACAATTTGGTTCCATATGACAATATTCATTATATCCCTGTGAAAAATTCCTGGCAAATGGCATTACCAGAGATGCCAAGCAACTTGGATAGTTAAAGTTGTCTATTCTTTGCTTTCAATTTTGAACATTCATATTAGGTAAGAGAATCATTTTGGGAAACAATAACTGAGTTTTAGTATAATGAAATCTTCAAGTTATTAAAATGCTTTGCTTATTCTGTTCCAATTGCCATAAAATAAAATACTTGTGTAGTGGAATTTGTTTATTGTTATTTGCTGAAATGAGAAATAGCTGGGCACAGGAGTCATTATGGGCGCATAGGTGAACACCTGAAATTTCAGAACTGCTAAAAGGGAAATCTACTGCAACTAGCTTGGTATTTTCTTCTCCAGTTACAGGATTACTCTGAATAGATGCTAGATCAATAGGAATACAAGTGGGTCAGCATTTAATGGGTTAGAACTGTTTGTTTCATCTTCAGGAGACTACTTCATTCTTTGTGGTAATTATGCTAGAATCCTCTGTATGATGCTATGATAGCTTTAATTCAAAAACTGATATGGAGAATGGCTTTAAGTAAAATGAAAAATGAACTTACAACAAAATAATTTTTCACGTATTTTAAAGGTCAAGAATGACATATATGATATATTCATCATGCATTAATGATGTATATTACTTATAAAAGTATCTGGACACTATAAAAGCATAATACAAAGAAAATATGATTAAGTTAAATAACCTATTATAATTATAGTCCAAAATGGAATACTTTGATTATAAAATAGGAATGATTATTTATCTTGAGACAAGAGACATAAAATGGGACTATTTTGGACAAGTTTGGATATATATCCTCGAATTATATGCAAATTTATTTAAGATATAATTAACAAAAGCATGAGTGCTGTGAAATACACTGATAACTTTGAGAATTTTATTTTTGTATTTAAATGCATAAATAATTACTTTAAAATTATGTACTGCTATGCACTGAGTGTTTAAATTCTCCTTGTTGTATCTCCTTAATTACTCTCTCATTGACATCTGTATGCAGCATGGTTTACATATTTTTATGGCAGCCAGGGAGAGTCATTGGCTCCTTGGCTGTTCTCTGGGCATCAGGTGATCCATCTACTGTGGCTTCTCTCATCTTACCCTTGCTTTCCTCTGTTGGCACCCACTGCAGTTTCTCTGATCTGGGCTCATTCTCGGGGATGGTGCCCAGAAGACTGGGGATTTTTCTTGTACTTCAGATCAAGTGAGCCTCAAACTTGACAGATAAAGACCACAGTCTTCTTGGTATTCCTTTGCTGCCATACCCACAGGAAACACTGGTGTGGCCTCTTGCTCAGGGCAGTTTATCTCAGGTCAACCACCTAAGAAACAACTTTCTGACGAAGGTGTTCTACCTTCCCAGGTATTCTTGGTTTCTCTTTCAATCTATCTGTGGTTTCTACCTAAGTATTTATTGTCTTGATAAATTTGGAATGAAAAAACAAAATAATAAAAGTTTTCAGAAAGAGTTGAGTTGAAAAATCTGTTGAGAGTATCAGTGGCTTATCTGAACTTTTCAAGCCTGAGTTGCAAAATGTGGTTATACAAAACAAGAAACTGTAGTACATCAACAGGTATGAATGTGTGAGAGTAGCAAAATAATCATGTTTTTCACCATTTTTTCCTAACTAGAACCCTAAATATTTTCATTGATGTGAATATAGTCTGTAAAATCAAAGTTAGAATTTCAGTCTGAATACAAAAATGTATTTATATAGATCATTAGAAGGAAAAAGACAATAATTTAACATACATATAGATGTAATTATGTTAAAACAAGAACACTCTGAAAGAAAACTCAGTTGTAGTGATAATAGGAGTTACTATTCATATTACCAAATTATTTTTACTTTTTTCAAGAAATAAATTGATAATTTATCTATGAAAAAAATTCAGTAACATAGAGGGGATGTAGTTTAACAAATAAATTTGTAACAACAGCAATCATTTATTGAGACCCTATGATGTTCTTTGCACATTACAGACACATTATTCAGAGTATCTCTAATCCTCACTACAATACTAGGAAGCATTCAGTAACCTCAGTTTACACCTGAGGGAGATGGGAATGACAGAAGCCATGTACTTTGCCTAAATTAACATAGTAGTTCTTAAGTGGCATTTTAAGAGGTTCAAATACAGGTTTAACTAATTTCAAACCTCTGAGTCCTTTTGTTTCTCTATTACCTCTTCACTTCAATATGTACATACATTTACTAAATTTAAATTGTAATTTCAGATTCACATTTATATAATGTGAAGTATGCCAGTACCAGAAAAGCACCATCAGGAATGTGAATAGTGAAAAGCATACATCAAATGGCAATTAGTTCGTGTCAACAAAACCAATGTGCTATTTATGAGATGAGGCACAGCCAACAAAACTGGCAAATATTAGCTATGAAACTAATGATGTCCATTTTGAAAATTTTAAAACAATTAGCTAATATTTTTGGCCACATCATTCAAAAGAAATTTTCCTGATTCTTTCATTTTTATTTGTGACAGTAATTTTGGTATTGATGGTAATGGGACCTTTGCTACTAATCCATTAACAAGAGTATAGTCATTAAAAAGAGAACTTCAAGGCACCATTCGGTAAGGTTCATACATTTTATTCTCTGACATATTTTAGGAATCAAATATTTGCATATAAAGAACAATAAGTGATAGGAAAGAGAAAATATGACAGTCATTTTACCTCTTTCCCCCTTGAGTAAATATTGAGTTCTAAAACACTGAATCATTTCTTCAGAATATGTGTTGTGCAGTATGCATAGCTGAATGCTGGTAATAAATCATTAATAACATATGAGGTAAACATCTGGGATACATGAGGCTTTTGTTATGTCATGGTATGTTTATTTATTTTTTATAAATTTATTTATTTATTCATTTATTTTTGGCTGCGTTGGGTCTTCGTTGCTGCGCAGGGGCTACTCTTGGCTGCGGTGCACAGACTTCTCATTGCGGTGGCTTCTCTTGTTGTGGAGCACAGGCTATAAGCACGCGGGCTTCAGTAGTTGTGGCACGCGAGCTCAGTAGTTGTGGTTCGCGGGCTCTAGAGCACAGGCTCAGTAGTTGTGGCTCACGGGTTTAGTTTAGTTGCATGTGGGATCTTCCCGGACCAGGGATCGGACCCGTGTCCCCTGAGTTGGCAGGCAGATTCTTAATCACTGCGCCACCAGGGAAGTCCTCCTAGTGTGTTTAAACTGAAGTTGATATAAAAGGAAAACAGAATAATTCCTCAACACGATATACTATTTATATGCTTTAAAAAAATATACTTTCAATAGTGAAGTTTTGGTTTTATAAATTTATATGACTAGATCTTAAAAGAATTAAAATTCTTCATCCCTCATAGTTTCATTTCTCATCCAGAGTTAGATTCTACTCTGAAGATATTGGAAGAAACATTAATTTTTAATTTGGCACAGATTTTGTACATGTAATCTCTAGTTATCTGAGCATTTCCTGAAACATCTGGACACTTGGATGCTTAATGAAGATGGGCCAAAAGCCAGTAGGAAGAGTATAATTATATAATGCACTTCATTTTGTGAATTTATTGCATAGGAATTTATGCACACATAAATAGGATTCTGTGCTCGAACGAAACATACTCAAGAGCTGAGCGGTTAAATTGGGTTTGTGCAAACCCTTTATATTATCATTTGTCTCAAATAATTAAGGTAAATTGTAAGATTCAAATGAAGCATTGGGATGAAAAAGACAGTTCATTAACTGATGTTATACTCAAGCCAATATAATTTTTTAAATGTGTGATTATATTCTCCTAACCACAACCTGAACATGAATGGTGTCTCATTAAATCCTAAGGATGCATTTTCAGTGAATAGTAGTAGTTATATTAAGTTATTTAGAGCAGTATTTTCTGATTGAAGAGAAAGAATGTTTAATTAATTTCTTTTATGCATTACACTGGACTTCAATTATTGTTCTTAGATATTTGAGAAATTTTCTTTGTAGGATGAATAGGACCCACATTCACTAAAAAAGGGATCATGGAGAAGCAGGTTTGCAAAGAGAGACATAGTGAATGTCATCAACTGACAAGGTATAAAATTTTACTCCACTTGCAAGGTAACAATTCAGTCTGCCACAGTGTGTAGATGGTGACAGAAGACATGTGACTCCTGAAACAGAGATAGAAGAGTCGTTACCCACCACAGAGCAGTAACCAGGGTCAGTAAATTTGTCTTTGCTCTCTGACCCCCCAAGTCTGGCTGAGCAGCATGGAGGGACAGATGACACCTACACATGCAGTGGGTTGCCTAACAGGAGAGGGACCAAGGGTCAAGGGCCCAGTTCTTTTTTTCAGCTTTACTGGGAAATAATTGACAAATAAAAATTGTAAATATTTATCGTGTACAATGTGATATTTTGATATATGTATACATTGTGAATGATTACTATAAACAAATTAACACATCACCTCACATAGTGTTTTGTGTGTGTGTGTGGAGTGAGACCATTTAAAATCTATTCTATTAGCAAATTTCAAGTATACAATCCAATATTATTAACTATAGTCATCATACAGTAGATCTTCAGAACTTATTCATCCTGCATAACTGAAACTTTGTATTCTTTGACCAATATCTCCTCATTTCCCCCACCACCAGACCTCTGGCAACCTTCATTCCAACTATCCTTTTCTATGAGTTTGATTTTTTTAGATTCCGCATCTAAGTGAGATCATGCAGTATTTGTCTTTCTGTGCCTGGTTTATTTCACTTAGCATATTGCCCTGCAGGTTCATCAATGTTTTTGAGCTAGCGTAAACATTCTTATAAACAGCAAACAAGACAATTTTCTTCCCTGCAGGGAGAGAGCATTTATTCTCTCTTAGTCTTGACCTACTTCCTTGCTTCTGTAACTAACTATGGAAACAACTCAGTATTGGGAGAAGAAATCTTGCAGTGGGGCACATTCAGCAAAAATGTGTAGGGACACCTGGGACCCAGAGTGGACCACCCCTCCAAAGAGTGTGTGATCAGTTTAATTTTTTGCTTAGTCTCTTAAACTGAAATATTAATCTGAATCTTTTGCATAAAATACCACCCTGAAGAAATACTCTAATGTGCACTAAAGAAATAAGGAAACAGAACAATGAAAATAGTTTGACCTCTGAAGTTTACTCCTTCAAATTGCTTCCTCCCCCAATAGAGTACTTAATTCTTTCTTTGTAGGTTATGTTCAACTCTTGTTGTTGACACAGGTACCCATTTAGATTGTGTTGGTCTGGGTCCTCAGAGAAGAAAATTAAAATGTAAAAGAAATATGATCTAACCAGTTTTAAGCCTAGAAAAGTGGGTTAGGAAACCATATGCAGAAAGAGAACATGCGGAGCTGGTGTTAGTGCCAATGGGTGTTATTTATGTTGACTCTTTTAAAAATCATACCACTGATCGCTACAGAGTTTTTCTTGTTTATTTTTGTTTATTGTGTTTCTCCACTTAATAGAAAATAAATATCATGTGGTCAGAAATCTTAATGGATTGTTTATTGCTGCATCTCTACCATCTAGAACAGTGGATGTATTATATGTTGAATAAATACTTGAATATTTGGTATATTGAATGAAAAAAATGAATGGATGAATTAAATCCTTTGGCCAGGAGAATGTGATATTTGGTCTCTGATGTGTCCTGTTTACGGAGAGATGAAGGGAATACATGACAGGCAAAGGCAATATCCATTACAATATTCAAAAGTTTAAAGTAGCGTAAAGAACAAAACTGATCAACATTTTAGTAAATTGAGTGAAACAATACGTGCTTTGAGTATTAATGGTTATTACTATCTTGAATATGTGATTATAAAAGTTGAGTTTTTTTAAGGTATATGGAGTTCAGGACAGTAATGTGAAAAATGATGAACATGACATACTTTCTCACTGACACTAGTAAGAACTTAGCTCCAACTCTTCTGGATACACTTTTTATTAAACCAAAATTTCCCAACTAACAACTGAAAAACCATGGCCCCTATCTTTTTCTACATCCCATCTAATTATGAATGCAACTTCAGTTTCCCCATACTTTCTGAGAATCTTAACAATAAAAAATTCCCAGAACAAGGTGAATTTTGAGTTACCATCCCCTATAAATTCTGCCAGCTTCTTGCTTCCCCTCTAACTGTCATTTTAGAGCTGTTCTTGTTAGTCGTTTAATAAAGCCTTGAATTTTTGGTTGTTTTTTGTTTTCCTTCTGCAGAAGAGCTATAGTGAAGATGACTCCTGATTGGGCCAATAGTATATTTGCAAAGTTTGTGTTCAAAGTCACAACCAACATACTTTAACAGAACATCTTGATATTTTTACCATCCAATGATTGCATCCAGAAGCCTAAGAAAAAGAGAACAAAACAGAGGTAGAAAAAAAATCCAGATACTCTAATCCCATTCTTTCATTCCTGAGACTGTCCCAAATGGGTTTTCAAATTCAATCCACATTGCTTTGATCGGGGCATCCTTTAGTACCTGAAAAGTGAAAAGAGATATTGTAATTGCTGTAACCAGCAGTGTTTTTCACTCATTATATGTTGAATATGAACTATGCTCGGCTTTCTCAAATTAATGATTTAGTGATCATTTTAAAAGACTCACTTTTAACAATATTTTCACTGAATCCCTTAACAGAGACATTTTCGTCATTCTAGTGGTGAGAAAACATTGGGAAAATGTAGATGTGCATGGATTTCTGTCCTCTGAATAGATACACAGCGTCACCTTCAGCTACGTGCTCAAGAAGCTCTAGTGCAATGCTGTTGAATAGGCTTTCTACAGTGGTGTGTATGTTCTATACCTGTGCTATCTAATCTGGTAGCATCCAGCCATGTGTTGCTGAAGAACTGATTTTTTTTGTTGTTGCCTTGTGTGAACTATACTAAATTTAAATAGTCATACATAGAGAGAGTATGGTGATTAGCATCACCAAAGCACATATTAAAAATGAGGAATTTCATACTCCACTCCAGACCAGCATTATCAGAATCTACATTTTTTTTTTTTTTTTTTTTTTTTTTTTTGGTGGTATGCGGGCCTCCCCCTGCTGTGGCCTCTCCCGTCGCGGAGCACAGGCTCCGGACGCGCAGGCCCAGCGGCCATGGCTCACGGGCCCAGCCGCTCTGCGGCACGCGGGACCCCCCCAGATCGGGGCGCGAACCCGGCTCCCCCGCATCGGCAGGCGGACGCGCAACCACTGCGCCACCAGGGAAGCCCCCAGAATCTACATTTTAACAGAATCTTCATGTGACCCATATGCACATTACTATTTGAGAAAAACTGGTCAAACAATGGCTCTCAAGCTTAATCATGCATCAGAATCATATGAAGTCTTGTTGAAACAGAGGTTGCTGGGCTCTATCCCTAGATTTCTGATTCAGAAGTTATTAATTGAAGTTCAACTTTAGGCGATGCTGACATTGCAGGCCCGGAGATCACATTTTGATAACCATTAAAGCTTTGGTTTCTTTCCATCCAATAAGAAGATCAGTACTGGGCTGTGTGGCTTGTAATCACTTGAAAAGCTTGTTAAAATACAGTTTTAGGCCTTAAACTTGTAGATTCAGATTCATTAGGTTTAGGATGGGATTTAGGATTCTGTATTTCTGATAAAATCTTTATGTTTCATTGGCATGCGGTAAATTTGGGAACCAAGAATCATGAAGATTATTTTCTAGGAACAATGTTTTTTGGTGCTGGAATTCAGAAGTGTTTGATATCAAATCCTTTTGGTTAGAGAGGAAAGAGAAAATATGGCATCCATATGTTAAAAGAACAAGTTGTCATTTGGAAAGCTTTTCCCATGGAGGTTAATGATCCTTCTGTCTTCCAAGAGTCTGTAATTTTAAATATGTGCTGTTCAGAATGGCTACTTTATGTAGATGATATTTTGAGTTCTATGAATACTCAAAATACTCAACAGTCTGAAAAATTTAGGCATGAATTGTTACTTAGCAAATACCAGTTCTGCTGAATCACTAAAATAATTGAAGCACATAGTATCACAGACTGGGGGGAAAACAGACCATAAAAAGAGATCTCTGTATGAAATTAGATGAATTATTAAACATATTAGTGCCTCAAAATCTTTATCTATAAAATAAATATTGTAATAAAGCATATTTAGGGTTACTGTAATTAAATGAGATAATTTTTAAGGGCTGAGACCAGTTGTTATCAGCATGATCATTTTTATTATCACTGATTGGGCCAATTATTGGGCCAATTATGCCAATTACATATTTGTTAAGATTTGATATGTACTGGAAGTGGTTTTTTAAAAATGAATTGAGGAAACAAAATATCCTTTATCCACTTAATCCATCACTGTCTGGTTAAAACTGAGGCATAAATAAGAAGTATGCAGTGCCAAGATCACAGGGAGCAAGGGCAGCCTGCTGTCTTGTCCCCTTTCTCCCTTTATGGTTCAGTGATTGACCTTCTAGGATTGCTTATTTCAGATCTCTGGCCTAGTAGAAAAGTTTATGCATGGATGGCAGTTTGGAGGAACTTAGAAGCAATCAGGATGGTGCAGGTCAGAAGCATCCCAGAGTTATGGCCAGAGAATTGTGCCTGCTAGTGCAATATCACACCCTGGTCACAAATCATGCGTCTAGGCTTACTGGGCAACACTACGTGCCACAACGCTGAAGAAGCTTCTTGTTCTGGAATTGCATTTTTACTTCTTGACTTCTATGACCATTAGTTTCCTTCTCTGAAAATGAAGATAATATCAGTACCTTATAGGCTTGATCTGAGAAATGAGATTCAAACTCTGTAAATCAATTAAAGAAGAGCCTGGAATATAACAAACAAAACTAACTGAATCCAATTAACTGAATTCAATTAATTGAAACTGAATTAACTGAATGTTTACGCCTTTTAAGATACAGCAGGCTTCAGCAGTAGCCATTGGGAAAGTCCTTGTCATTTCTTTCTTAACTTGGGGGCATATTGGAAGGGGTTCTCCAAAAGCATAGTTTCCTGAAGATTCTGAAATTAATGGGCACTGTAGTTTCTATCCAAACTTCCATTCTTAGTCACAGGAATTCTACATGAATCAGGAGTAGCAGCAGTGCTACATTGTCTCTTTTGTGCAAGTCTTAGGGTTTTCACTATGTTAACTAAAATGGGGTTGAACATCTCAGATTGATGGAAACATTAGGAGGGGAAACAAAGGGTGGTTTTAGACATTCTTCATACCAGTATAACAATGTGGAGAAAGTCTTATTTTCTTAGTAGCTGGAAATGATCCATTCTTTCCTCCTCTTTCTCTTTAATAAGACCTAATTTTCTTGAGAGAATATTTCAACAAGCTGTTTGGAGTTATACAGATGGTGGCAGGCAATGAGATTCATTAAGCATATACTCAAGTATAATAGATGGTCCTTGATTCTAAGAGGGGCAGGAGGAGCTAATTCCTGGGCTTTGGAGCTTTATTAAAAATAAAGATTGTGGGTTAATCATGGTGATCTTAAGGGAAAAAATGAAGATAGATAGACATGGAGTTAAGTGGCTGACACTAAAGTGAAAACTTTGGGGGTAAGGACAGATATATTTCAAAGGAGATATCCTGATATATTTTTTCTTGGCATGTGATACAAATTCTCTTTCCCATTTTCATGCTAAATAGTAAATTTAACCTCACCTTATAAGTACCTCATAGAGCTAGAACTACAGAGTTGGGGAGGTAGATTTGCCACATCTGAGATTTTTCAGACGGCAGGAAATCATGTAATAAATAGTTTCCAAAGTCCCTTTCTTGCTTTTTGTGATTTCAGCAGAAACACTTTATATATTCTTAAGGATTTCTCTTGATAACTCCTATGCAGGTATGTGAAGTAGTTCATGGTTCCAAAAAGGAGGAAAGTGTTAATTTTTTATGAAATTAACACCAAACGTTCAACTATCATATTTTAAGACATATAATCTGTGTGTGTACTAACTCTATGGTAATGGGTGAAATACTGGGGAATATTTTAAAGTTACAATGTCTAGACTGCACCCCAAAGGATTAAGTCAGATTTTCTGGGTGTAGAAGAAGGAGTTAGTTTTTTTAAAGTTCACTTGTTGATTCCAATGTGGAACATGATTTATATTACTGCTAGGCATTTTGTCACTGTCCATGTCTTCAAAGAAGCTGCATATTTTAAAAGATTTCTAGGGAATAAAATTGATATGTCTCTTATTTGAGCTTCATATTCTCAGCCAAATTAGTCAAAAACACGATTTTTCTTTATTGTGAGAAACTTATAATAAGGTAGAACTGTAGGGGCTTCCCTGGTGGCGCAGTGGTTGAGAGTCCGCCTGCCAATGCAGGGGACACGGGTTCAAGCTCTGGTTCGGGAGGATCCCACATGCCGCGGAGCTACTAAGCCTGTGCGCCGCCGCAACTACTGAGCCTGCGCTCTAGAGCCTGCGAGCCACAACTACTGAAGCCCATGCGCCTAGGGCCTGTGCTCCGCAGCAAGAGAAGCCACTGCAATGAGAAGCCCACGCACCACAACGAAGAGTAGCCCCAGCTCATAGCAACTAGAGAAAGCCCGCGCGCAGCAACGAAGACCCAATGCAGCCAAAAATAAACAAATAAAAATAAATAAATTTATAAAAATAAAATAAGGTGGAACCATTTATTTTTCCTGCCTTTTATCTCTGTATTAAAATAACCCAGGATGAAGTCTATGATATATGGAATCACTGTTAGGTAAATACTAATTCAAAGTATTGAGAAATTGACATGTAAATTTACATTTTTTTTTAATAAAAATCTCATATATTTATATTCAGAATCAATCCTATTTAGCACCCCTTTATATTTTAGGGAGAGACATTTTATTGTTTACAGTTATCTTTAATGGAGTTATATAACCTACTTAATTTTTCTATAGAATTGATGATAGGAGATACAGGGAACATCAACATATGAGGTATTTATGGTACATCTGGAAGGAGCCACCAGTCTCTGAAAATAACTTTTCAGTTATTAATTTTGCACAACAAAATGAGCTGGAATTTTAGTGAAATAGAGATATTTATTTTATTTTCACAAAATACAAGTCAAAGGTGTGTGTATTTATCTATTATTTATTTATTTATGAATGAAAAATTTGCAGCCTTACCATGTATTTCACTAAATTAGCCATGAAGAGCTCCTACCCTAAATACACATAAATCAACTCCTGTACTTCATTCCATCCCCTTCAGGCCTTCCAGTTCTCAACCATGGTGGCACACTGGAATCAGCTGGTGAGTTTTTTGTTTTTTGTTTGTTTGTTTGTTTGCGGTACGCGGGCCTCTCACTGCCGCGGCCCCTCCCGTTGCGGAGCACAGGCTCCGGACGCGCAGGCTCAGCGGCCATGGCTCACGGGCCCAG
>NC_041224.1:124030671-124050987 GCF_002837175.3 Physeter macrocephalus | reverse complement strand
CCCGCGTCCCCTGCATCGGCAGGCGGACTCTCAACCACTGCGCCACCAGGGAAGCCCCAGCTGGTGAGTTTTAACAAATACTGAAGCCTGGTTCCCACTCCCAGAGATTCATACTTAATTGGTCTGCCAGTCAGTCTGGGCATCAGGATTTTTAAAAGCTCTCAGATGATTGTACTGGGGTGCCTAAATTGAGAACCAGAGAAGTAGGCTAAGGATGCTGCATCAACTCAAAACTCAAACACTCAAAAAAATAAAAGTTTCTGGCAAGTGCATTTCTTTAATTTCACACCTAGTTAAATTATTGATATTTCTTCTTCAAGATACTCTTCACTGAGATTCCATATAAGGGAGGTTTTTTCAACAAAATAAAAGGTTAAAATTTTTTATAGGACTATAAAATGGTTTAAAAAACAAAGTGCAAATGGTATAAATAATAAGACTTCTACACAGAATAGTGTGTAAATATACATATATGTATATTTACACACACATATCTGCATACATAAGTACTATATATGTGTGTACATATATGTAATTATATGCACAAAGATATATGCATATATATGTACACGCACATATATATGAACATGCCTATATATGTTTGTGTATGTATACTTACATACATAATACACACAGGACACTGTGCTGAGCTTTTCAGATACTCGGCTCAGAAACAAATGGTTTAAAACCAGGAAGAATTTACAATGCTATGCTTGAAGCCTCACGATTATAAAAAAATATGAAGCTTTTATATTTATTTATGCTGTGAGTCTATTTGGTCAAGACCTGATCAAATAAAGAAAAGAGAAGCTACTGGAATGTAGATGTGAGTGGATGAGGAGAATGGCTGAATGTGAGCTCACATGTCAAAACTTAGGGTGATAGAAGTTCAGTCTTCTGAAGTTTAAAATGAATGTGTATTGGACTTCCCCGGCAGTCCAGTGGTTAAGACTCCACGCTTCCACTTCAGGGGGCATGGGTTCTATCCATGGTTGGGGAACTAAGATCCCACATGCTGCACAGCGCAGCCAAAACCATAATAATAATAATAATAATAATAAATAAAATTTAAAAATAAACGTGTATTGATTTAGATTTCTATTCATTTATTACTAAGAAACATATAAGTCCTTCAAATCTAGGCAATTTATATTTCTTCTGATTATTCCCCACATCTAGGTTTTCTTCTTGAAATCCTAATAGTCACATATGGAACTTCTTAGAATTATCCTCTATTTCTCTCTTTTTTTCCTTTCTGATCTTTCTCTTTATATCTTTTAGTTCTGTTTTCTTGGAGATTTTATCAATTTACCTTTCAATCCTTTTTTATTTTCACTTTTTTTTTCCAATTTTGACACACATATTTTTCTTTTCCAAAGAAATATAAATTTCCAGCAGTTAAATTTTCTTATATTACAAAAGGATAGGAAGTCTAGGTCTGGATTCCTGCTATATTCCAGGCAGGAAAACAAAGAGAACATGAAAAAGACATGTGATGTGCCATAGGGTCTGCTTCTCTTTAAAATGCTTAACTGAAATTCTGCACACATCATTGGCCAAAAGTGTGACATTTGTTCATATTTCTGTAACGGAGCTCATATATTTAGAACTTTTCTGCATACAGTAGAGCCCTAAACAGAATTAATTTTTATTTTAGTAAACAGGAAGGACAGAGTAGATACAAGGTAAATCATCAACATTGTATACCGTAGTGAAATTTATTTTGTACCCAAGGAAGCTGCAATCACCATCGAAAATCCAAAGTTTCAGGGACAGTAAATAGATTGCAATAATGCAAAAATGAACTATAATTACTTAAGTGTAATAGTGTACTGTACTGACTCATTGAATGTCAGTCACTCTTCTATTGAACAACATAGATAAAAATCTCCATTTTCGTGGAATGTCAGTTTCAGCAGGCGGAAGACAGAAAGTCAATCAGTCAACAAATAAATTATTCATAAGAATAGTATCAGATGGAACCAGAATGTGTAGAAATTGAAAGTCAGGGTAAAGAATTTTGAATTTATTCTAAATGTGAACTTTTCTTGTTTGTGTTTGGCTCTATTTGTATTCATCACTCGTAACATTTTTGTCAGCTGCATCGTATACATTCATTTCCATTGTTTAAAAATCCTTTGTTTAAGTAAACAATTATTTATTAATCCATAGACATTTGGATATTTTCCAGTTTTTTTCCTTTAAAAAACTATGCTACGAAGAATATTCTTTTACATATCTCAGTTCACATATGGCAGAGATTTTATAGTGCCTATATCTTGAAGTGCAATGCAGTAGCATGTAGTTTCACATGATAATGGTATATAGTTTCCAAAATTGTCATCTCATTTTATTTTTCTGTTAAGAATGAGTCCCATATTTTTCAAAATCCTCACCAACATTAGTTACTGTCAGTAAATTTTTGTCCAACATATATGTGTAATATGGCATTTCATTGGGAGTTTTAATTTGCTTTTCCTTATTACTGATGAACATCTTTTTTCATGTGTTTACCATTTTAAAACTATTCGTTTTCTTCTATGAAATGTCTCTTTTAGTATTTTTCTATTTTTCTATTAGATTATGTTTTTTACCTATAGATTTTCAGGGGTTCTTTATATAATCTGAATACCTATTATTGCCACTTATGTGTGCTGTTGCTTGCATTTTGCTTCATTATAGTCTATTCTTATCAACAGAAGTTATTGACTAAATCAAGTATATTATTCCCTTCTATTACATTCAGTAAACTTAAAAAATTACTTAATAAATATTTTCTTATCCAGAGATTATTAAGCTATTCTTTTATAGTTCTTATGAGTTTTAAGATTTTGTCTTCCAGGTTTAAGACTGTAATTGATTCATTTTGAATTGGGGGGCATGCAATATTTAGTAAAAAATCAAATTTCATGTTTTTTTAATAAATATATATAGATAACCAATTAATAATAACAATAATAATATTGTTGAATAGATATTTTTCTTTCCAACTCTTTCACATCTAATGTTTCAAATAGAAATAAGTTTATTTCTGCATAATCTATTCTGTTCTATTCTGTTTGCCCATTCTTGTGCAAATACCACAGTGTATTAATTGCTGTAGCTCTTACAAAATTTTACTATTTTGCAGAATGATTTCCCTCACCTTATTTTTATTCAGGAATGTCTTTGCTCTTTCTTGCCCTTACCCCTTCCACATAAGAAATTAAATTAACTTCTTAAATTAAAAACTTTCAAGAGTCATTACTGAGATAATAGAAAATGGGTACAAAATTCCCAAACTAGTGGAAGAAAAAATAGTAATGAGAAAACTAAAGTTCATTGACAATCCATGTTTCACATCTTTACCAGCAATTAGTTATTACCTCTTTTTTATATGTTAGACTTTCTGCATGGAATTATACTGATATCCATTTCCCTGATGAAAGCTAGTGAAGTTGAGCATCTTTTAATATGTTCACCAGTCTTTTTTTTTTTGACCATTCTTTGTGAATTGTCTGTTCAGTTATTTTGATCCTTTAAAAAATTGGAATGTATGGCTTTTTCTTATTGGTGCATAGAAGTTTTAAACATATTCTGTGTAAAATTCCTTTTTCAGGTATATTTTGGGCAAACATCTGCTCTGTGGCTTGCCTTTTCACACTTTTCAGAGGATTTTTTGATAAACAGAAGTTCATTTCTTGTGGCCTGATTTATCAATTCTTCTCTTTGTAATTAATGCTTTTGATACCCTGTTTAAGAAATGACTATGGGCAAGGTCATAAAGATATTCTATATATATATAGAATATATATATATATTTTTAAATATTGTTGATTTAGCCTCCCACATTTAGATTTACAATTCACCTGGGATGTTTTTGTTTATAGTGAGGTTCACAATTAATTTTTTGCATGTGAGAATCCAATTGATTCAACAACTTCTGTTGAAAATCCCACCCTTCTCCCATATTTGTTCAGCATAAACTTTCTCATAAATCATACAACTGGGTATGAGTCCAGGCTCTACTCTGTTCTATAGGTCTATTGAACTATTTTGGGGCCAGTACCTCACCTTCTTATTTACCATATAGTGTGTTAATAAATCTTTACATCTGGTCATATAGTCCTACTGTTCTCTTTCTTCTTCAAGATTAACTTGGCTATTCTCTAAACTTTGCATGTCATGTAAGTTTTGAGATCAACTTATCCATAACCTACCCAAAACCATTCTTGAAACTTTGATTGTGATTTCAAATAAATCTTATAGATCAGCTTAGAGAGAATTGGCAGTTTATAATCATGCTTATGGTCTATTCTTCCATAATTAGTTCCTTAATTTCTCTCAATCATTCATTTTAGTTTTCTAAGTAGAGGTCTCACATACTGTTTGTTGCATCTTTTTCTTGGTTATCTGATTTATTATGCTACTGAAAATGGCTCCCATGTTAAATTATATTTTCTATTACTACTGACATAGAGAAATAGAATGGATTTTTGTTTACTGACCATGCTTCCAGCAAACTCGCTATTAATTTCAATAGTTTGTGCAGATTTTTTTCTATATTCACAATCCTGTCTTTGGCAAATAATTATAGTTAAAAAAATTTTCAGTCCTTGAACATTTTATTCCTTTATTGCCCTGTCTAGAACCTCCAATTCTCTTATGCTGTGCCTCTCTTACTGCTCCCTTAACTCAATTTCAGAAGACTAGATACACTCCTTGTTAAATGCACTATATTTCTCAGCATTGTTTCTTCATGTCACTTAGCACATTTTGCAATTTTATATCTGCATGACTATTTGATGTCATTTCTCCTCTAATAGATTGATTATAAGCTCCAAGAAGGCAGGGATAGTGTATTCTTTTTTTTACCATTATGTATATAGCATTTAGTATTGTAGCTAGACAAAGTAGACATTCAATAAATATTTATTTGTTGGGGGGAATGAATGGATGACTGAAAAAATGAGATATATAATATGTAAGTATTTTTATTAAAAACCTTAGTAAAACATTTTAATGTGTTTGTAATACTCTATGTAAAAAATGAACTCCTTCAACTTTGCTTTCTTTCATTTTAAAAAATTTTTCACAGAGTAAATCTTTATTTATGTTTCTTATTTCCAAAATCATCCTGTAGATTTCAGAAATTGACATTTCTTTGCTGAAAGGACAAACATTTCTTATTGCCTGCTCTCAAATTGCTTTTAAAAAATTTTGCACTAAGTTGAACTTTCGCCTTTATTATAGCATGTGAAGTAGTAAATGTCTAAAGTTTTGTAAAACATTGCACGTTTTTATGACTTTTGTTGAAATATATATTACTTCCATATTTATGATGCTGCTATGTATTTTTTTATTTTCAAATGAGCTGGACACAATTGAAAAATACTTCAAATAATAATAAGGTAATAATAATGACAAGCAGCTACTATTTATCAGGGGTGGTTTGGTATACATCAGGGATTACAAACTTTAAAGGGTTAGAGATGAAATATCTTAGGCTTCATGGGTCATATCGTCCTTATTGCAACCACTCAAATCTAGCATAGTATAAAAGTAGACATAAACAATATGGAGCGGGATGGATGGGGCTTTGATCCAATAAAACTTAGATCTATAAAATGTTAGATCTATAGATCTATAACTAGATCTATAAATGTTAATCTCAGTAACTTTCATTTCTAAATCTCTTGATTATTGTTTCTCTTTTTCTTTTTAGAATCATACAATATACGACTATTTCTCATCTTGGTTTATTCTTCTCTGTCCTTGTTAGTCAAGATCTTTATTCATTGTTTTCATCTCTTTTTGCTTTCCCTAATTCTGTGAGCACTTATCAAATTTACTAGTCATTTAATTTATTGAATTTAATGCATTTTTAATTTTCTAGCGAATTACAGGGTTTTAAAAATTTTCCCCCTTTTATCTTGCCATTTTTGCTTGTATTTCATATTATTCTAACTTCTAATTTTTTAGCCATATTTAGGAAAAAATATGTCTCTAATTGGGAGTTTGCGATTGACACGTACACACGGCTATATTTAAAATATATTAACCAACATGGACCTACTGTGTAGCCCAGGGAACTCTGCTCAATATTCATAATAACCTAAATGGGAAAAGAATTTGAAAAAGGATAGATACATTTATATGTATAACTGAATCACTTTGCTGTACACTTGAAACTAATACAACATTTTTAATCAATGATACTTCAATATAAAATTAAAATTTTAAAAGCATAAATAAATAAATTTCATTAAGGATTCTCTCCATATTTGAACTATTTCTTCACAGTCTCTTGAATGAGTAACTTTTAAAGGTACAGCTATTCTCTGCATGTTTAGGATAATTATTTCTTTTTGCCTCAGTATTTTCTCATGAATTCTAAATTTTCTGTACACTTATTTTGTACTTCTAAAATACTGTTTTTATACTTTATCTTTCCATTCACAGTACCTTAATGACTTCTTATTTTATTGGTGTATTGTGTTATTTTCTTTTTTATGTTAACTTTTTTTTAATTGAGGTATAATTGACAAACAAATTTGTATGTTTTTGGTCTAAAATAAAAATTTTAATAATAGTATTATTATGAAGCAAACAACTGTGTAACCACCCTGTATAGTTGGCTAGCATCTCAGAAGCCCTCTGCCTGCCTCATCCCATTCAAAATTACTCTTTTCCCTAAAAGTAACCTCTATTCTGACTTTTCATGGTACTAACTTTCTGGCTTATGTTTATAATTTAAACACCTAAGTTTGCATACTCCAACAAGATAGTTGAGTTTTGCCTGTGCTTTTACTTTCTATTTATTGTATGCTTATTTCCTGTCTCATTTATTTCTGCTTTATAAAATTTTATATTTTTAAAGTATACAATGTGATGATTTGATATACATATACACTGTGAAATGATTACCACATCCATCACTTCATTAAATTATCTTATTTATGAGAATGCTTAAATTCTACTCTCTAAGCAAATTTCAAATATACAATGTAATATTATTAACTGTAGTCACCATGCTGTACATTAGATCATTAGAACTTATTCATCTTATTAATAAAAGTTTGTACACTTCGACCAATAACTCCCCCTTTTTCCTTAGCGCCACCGTGTCCAGCCCATGGCAACTATCATTTTACTCTCTATTTGTTTGCCTATTTTTTTTAAGATTCCACATGTAAATGATATCATACAGTATTTATCTTTCTCTGCCTGGCTTACTTCACTTAGCGTAATGCCCTCTAAGTCCATTCATTAACTGAAAAGCTTTTGCATAGCAAGGAAAATAATCCAAAAAAATGAAAAAGAAACCTACAGAATGGGAGAAAATTTTTGCAAATCATATGTATGATAAGGAGTTAATATCTAAAATGCATAAGGAACTCATACAAATTAATAGCAAAAAATGAATAACCTGATTAAAAATAAGAAAAGAACCAGAATAGATATTTTTCTAAAGAAGATATATTAAGACCCACTAGTACATGAAAAGATGCTTAGCATCACTAATCCTCAGTGAAATGCAAATCGAAACCACAGTGAGATATCACTTCAGACAATTTGAGGTGGCTATTAACAAAAAGACAAGAGATAATGAATGTTGACAAGGGTGTGGATATAAAGGAATCCTTGTACATTATTGGTTGTAATGCAAATTGCTGCAGCAGTAATGGAAAACAGTATGAAGATTCCTCAAAAAATTAAAAGTAAAACTGCCATATGATCCATTAATCCCATTTCTGGGAATATATATGAAAGAAGTGAAATCAGCATCTCAGAGATATTTGCACTCCTGTGTTCATTGCAGCATTATTCATAATATGAAGAAGTGGAAGCTACCTAAGTGTCCATCATAGATGAATGGATAAAAAATATTACACACACACACACACACACACACACACTGGAATATAATTCAGCCATAAAATGAAGGAAATCCTGCTATTTGCAACAATGTGGATGAACCTGGAAAGCATTATGTTAACTTATAAGAATCTTTATAATGAGATCACTGTAGCTATTTCTCCAATTTTATTTCTGTACACATTTGCTATACAAGTAAGTTTATATATTCAGTTGTTAAGATTTCAACCTTTGTATATCTGCTTCCAAAATTGGCTTTTTCTGGATTGCCCTTTTAACTTTTTTAATAATTATATATTTTCTAGAGTGTTTCCCTATGTACAGCTCAAGTTATATCATGTTTGGAAAATTTTCTTTGAGGTTTTAGCCCTTAATATTGCTCTTGATTTCCTGAGAGAATTATTTCCTGTTATCATCCTTCTGAAACATGTATTTATCATAAACCTGCTAAAAGCCAATAATTAACCAAGACCCAGTGAACACAACAGTAGATGCAGATCTTTTGCTCTTCACCTCATACAGTGATGACATCTATCATTATTTACTGTGACATGTTTTACGTATTTTATTTTATTCCCATTTAGCCTAATTTTATAAATGTGCAATTACAGAATTTGTGAAGTTAGGAAAGTTACCCTTGTCAAGAAGGATTCAACTAAAATTTCAGATTCCAAATTCCTATGCTGTTTACCTGGCTATTAATTATTTTCCTACCTACTCATTCAGCCATCCAGTTATCTGATTTTTTCCATGATTTATCCTGTCCCAAACACAATTTTGAGAACAGGCACTGTATCTTTGCATTATAATATCTTGCAGAATTTGCAGCACATATCAAGATGTAGTAAATGTTTACTGTTGAGAATGAAAATAATCTATGTTTATGGAAATATGTTAATTGAAAACTTTACATCACTTAAATTATGTAAACTTTTTGGAAACCAAGCAGGAGAACATCTGTTCTGTTATGGGGCTTATTTAGCATAGTTTCTTTATATTTTCAATTGAAAACTTGCTAAATTACAGACTACTTTGTGAGTGATAGCTATTGTTATTAAAAACACTGTTTATTCATGTTCTTGAAAACTCATGTTTAAGCAATATATAACAAGGCATATCTGGCAGCTGCAAAGTGCAAACCCAAACATATCCGAACAATAATTCTTAGTAATATGCACAGAGAAAAGGTACATTTCAGTACATGGTTATCCATGCTGAGTGATTAATGGAGCCAGCTGTGATAAAAAAGGACTTATCATTTATAACTAAAGCTCAGCAGTCTCTCTAAAAACTGTATATTCAATCAAAAAATGCTTACGAGGCCAATGTAAAAGAAATTCCTTCCATAGATGCTACAAAATGCTGACTATGAAAATTAACATTTTGCAGAATTTTAGGGCAATCTAAAAAATTAAATAGGCCTGTAAACATTTTAAAGCCAATGACATGGCCATGCATTGTGAGAAGGTGCTTCTTGAGAGGCGTCTGTCTTCAAGTTTATTAAAGTAAAATGTCTCGTTAGGTGTGAATACCGTGAATGAAAGTAACAGAACAATTTTATTTTTGGTTTGTTGATTTTATAAATGCTAATTTGTTTTTTGAGCAAAAACTATTTTAATATTCAGTAAATTACAATCCACCAGTCAATTTTAAAAAGCATATAAAATTTATATAGTCATTATAAATGGAAGTATAACATAATAGCTAATAGCACATATTCTAGAATCCCAGCTCCATCACCAAGAATGTATGTACTTGGTTAAGTTACTTAGTTATTTGGTGTCCTGTGCCTCAGTTTCCTCAGCTGTAAAACAAGCATGATAATAGAACTTGCCTAAGTAGGGTTGTTATTAGGATTAAATGAGTTAATATTTTAAAGTGTATTACTCATATATATTATTCATATATATAATCTATCCTCAAAAACACCATAAAATAATTTAAAACATAAAAATTTGAGCATATTTCTGTTCATCAATATCTAATGTGATCTGAATTAATTTTTTTCTAAAGTTTTTATAGTTAAAAAAAGAAAATGCAGAGCAATTTCAGGTAAAGGTAAAATGAACCGTCAGTAATTACCTGATAGAGATAATCACTACATAACATTATTGTATTATTTCTGTTTTTTTCTATGCATATATTATCACATATTTTAAATCATATATGATATACAATTTTGTGTCCTGTTTTTTCTTATGTAATGCTGTATCAAAGGCATTTTATGTTTTGAATATCTTTCATCTTTCATAAACAACATTTAAGTGAAAACATACATTTCATAATAAAAACGCATCATGATTTATTTGATTATTCCTATTTTGGGGCATATAAAGTTTTATTCTAATCTATTACATGTAATAAAAGCTTTGTGCCTACATCTTAGTTCAGATGTCAGATTATTCCATTAGAATAAATTATGAGTCAAATACTGATTCAAGTGGTCTTTCTTCAATCTCTTAGTCATAAGTGTACTCTACTGAGATAAGTCCACTTTTAATATTCATCTGGTCTACGAATGTGGTAGAAATCCCAAGATTCCCTTGGAGAATGATCGAATTTCAGGAGGAAGCTGGTAAAATGACACAGTGGTTCCTCAACTGTGCTTGGTTCTTGGATAAGCTGAAGTCCAAAATTAAACTTGTCTCTATTGATATCTCTTTGTGGTAATTTGGGAACAGAAAGAACTATGTGTCCTAACAAAAAGGGGACTGTCATAGCAAGGATCCAGGGTATTTTATAACTGGTGTTCAAACTGGGTTGTTGAATTTGAAAGTGGATTCTAAGGAAATTAGCAGTTATTTTTACAATACCTTTCTTTTAGATACTGGAAGTAAAATATCTGATTGTACTATCAAAAAATTTCCCCAGTTTACAGCCGTAAAAGATATGGGGAAACTATCAACTGATCAGTACCAGCATTAAGAACATTTTTACATCCTGAAAAAATGGTAACAGCCTTTGGAATATACCAGGTAATTATGGAGCTTCATTGTCAAGAATGCATCATCTGCCTGGACACTGACTTGTGACAACAAAACTTACCCTACAACGGAAGTGCTGGATGCCCCGAACAGGTCATTATCCCAAACCATCCAAGTCATATTTCAGGCGTGGCATCTACATGGGATCTCAGATTGTTCATGTTGCTTGCAAATGTACCAAACTGAAGATGGTATTAATTACCATCTTAATGAGAGCTAGAAGACAGCCTCCAATTCTTAAAATTTGATGATCTGCCATTTTTGACATGATCCTATCAAGTTCATGCTTGTAGAATATTTCTTAGATTCTATTTCCTTGTGATGCTTGGCTAGTCATTGTATGAGGTAAACTAAAGCTATGGGTGACATCTAGCCAGGGCAGAAGTGTAAGGCAAAATCAAAAACTCTTTTCAAGAAGAAAACTGAATAGCATATGCACATCTGTCACAACAAGGTAAATCAATTATGAAAGAAAGGTCCCAGAACTAGGTTTTTCTAGTAGACCATGTAAATCTTTAAAAAAATCTGGTTAACTTTTAATTTTTGCCTTCTAATAACTTGTCATTTTACAAATTTATTTCCCATGAATAAAATAATTAAACAAAAATATTTTAAACAAAAAGGGCTACTTTTTAAAAAAAGTGATCCATTTTTAAATGGAGGCCTCTCGTTGAAATTCCTTTGTTGTGAAAAAGATTAAGGGAATACAACATTTTTTAAATGATACTTTCACGTCTGCTGATTTAAAAAAATTTTGACTTATTTTGAGATGAATATTTTTATTAATTTATAAGCATAATGCCATAATTTTAAAAGTTACTGTTTCAAGGCATTAGCATATTTGATTAGCGTTAGCCTAGGGTACCATGTATGATTTGCACAATCCAAGGGGATGGGATCCCATTAATTTATTCCATATATTCCAAGACAGAAATCATGACCCCGTAAAATATATAGTACAATTTTTCCATCACAGTATGTGGTAATCCTAGTTAGTTTTAGCCATCAGTAACTCTAAAAGATTCTTAAAAGCTCAGTAAAAATATTCTTAATTGCCACTTCCAGTGAGAAATTTTTCTACTCTAGAAAGCACAAAATATCTACTGATACATTTTTCTGCTCCTTGGACCAATTTAATCAAATCATATTTACTGATCACCACAGTTAAAAATGCTAACCTTTGGGGATACAAAGATAAGATCAGCACAGTACCTTCATTGAGGAACTTACAATTTAATTGAAGAATTTTGGTAGAGTGATTAATGCACCAAGAGCTTTATGAATATAGGGCAGTTGTTCTTTGCCTCGAACAAAGAGCTTAGAAGTTTTTCAGGGGGATGAATTTCTGAGAAATCTCAAAGGATGATCCTGGAAAAGAAAAAAAAGGATGGCATTTCAAGGAGAAGAAACAGAATGGCAATAAGCAAAGTAACACAATGTTTCACGTAGTGTTGTGACACTACAATCAGTTTGATGGTACTTGAACACAGATTGTGTAGTGGACGTGGCAGAGATATGCTCATTGTTAAGCAGGAGAAAAGTGGTGGAGGACATTGAAGGGCAAGGCTTCTGCTCCATCTTACATGATAAGTAAGAATTGAAAAGATTTAGGAAGTGAATGAGATTCTATTGCTGGCCTGAAAAAAAATTTGAGAAGAAAAATCTTAGAGAGATGGCAGTCAGGAACCTATTTAATAACCCAGGGGGAAGATGATGAAGGCCAGACTGCTAATATGAGGGAAAGTGAGTAGGAGATGAGTTTGAGAAATATTTAGGAGGTAAAATTGACAAGGATTTGCATTTGATTGATAGTAGTTTTATAGGGCAGACAAAACTCAACAAAATGTAAGTGAAAGGACTTAAATGAATTAAAAATAATCTAGTCCGATGAAAACATTTGAAGTGTTTCTAGATAAGTAGGTCTCAAACCTGGCTGCACATAAGAATCACCAGGGGAGATTTTAAAAAGATGAAGCTTCATTCCCTCCCAAGACCAATTATATAAGAATCCCCAGTGATGGGATTCAGGCATCTGTATTTTTAAAGAGCTTCCCTAGTGATTCTAATGTGTATGCAGTATTGAGCACCACTGTTGTTTAAGTCATTTTCCAGATGTGCTTTTGACTTACAAAACAAAAAAAAAAAGTATATGGAAAATGAAAATAGCATTAAGAACCAACTTGTATCCTATAGTCATTATAGGAAGAATATGAAGCTCAATGCATATTTTATGCACACACTAATCTTATAGGTAGACATTAGTGTCCAAGTGGATTTCTCAAGATCATCCAGGTGTTCGGCAGCACAGGCTTGATTTGCACCAGAATTTGTCTGACTCAACATTCCATATACTAAAATTGCCTCTGTACTCTATCTATAGCCAGATAGTAATTGCTTTACTCTACAATTTATTCTTATCATTATTTAAAAAAATTATAGATATTTGAAGTGTTATTTATTTCCCCACATAAGATTTTGGAAATTCTACGAAAATATTTAATAACTTGTTCCAGCATATTTACAGTAAATAGAAAAGTGGTCTTGAGAGAAACAAAAGTTTGGGTGATAAGGAAGTTCGTAAAAGTGAATACAGGCTCATGGGATTTTTTGTGCTTTCCAGAAACTAGAAATACTGAGAAGTTCAAAGAAGAACATAGAAAATACCTTGCTCAATTCATCTAGAATTGACTCTGTCACTGACTTGGCACATTCCATGCCGTATTTCCAAAAGAATGAAAGCTCTGTGAAATCAGGGATTTTTTTTTTTTTTTCTGTTTTACTCACTGATTTCTTTATAGTCAAGGAACAATACCTTATGTATGACATATCATGTACTGAACATTCTGTATCAAATGTCACTGGAGCAGAGTGCTTCATATTATCAAAACTCCATTTTAAATACCCCCAATTTAATAGAAATTCCTTTGGAGTATATTGTTGAATAAATCTTTACCATCTGTTGACTTTTCTGCTTCAGAAGTACATATTACATTTTATCTTGTTTTTCCTTTGCCTTCTGTATGTATTTCTTTATGTGTAGCTACTTAATCAAACTGTTTTTCATCAGTATTCACTTTGGTTTTTTAAAGCCCTTTTTACAACAATTCAGGTTTCTATACTATTGTATTAATACTTGCTATGTCTAATTAATATATTAAGTCTTTAGTGATGTTTCCTAGGTTCTCAATATGTTTTCTCAGGATTGGAATTTTACTTATTTTTGTTGTTGTTTTGTCATCTCATCTTTAAGATCTTTTGCTTTTATTTCATTGATCTACAGCATTTTGGGGGGGTTCCTTAAAATTTCCTCTTATGGTGGTTTTCTTTGTATATCTTTTGTTTATTTCTTGTTTTCTTTCATGCTGTAGTGTTTTAAATATTTTCTACTTTATACCTTTCTTGTGCTTGGGTGTTTCTGCCCATATATAATTTTTCAAAACCTTCGGATCCTTTTTCCATTATATCTCAGACCAGTTTGATTTTTTCCCACAAATATATTGTGAGGGCTAGGAATTTTGCATTCTCTGACATTTCTGTAGGTAAAGAAAATGGTAAAGTTGGAGGGCTTTGTTTAGAGAGGTTGTATTCAGGCTTTGTTACAACACTTGAACGCTGCTCTCTGGTCCTACGAAGTTAATTGTTTTACACAATGGTGGATGGCACAAATTTACTTGTTATATACCATACTCTTATGGTATGGATTGTTTTGCCAAGGAGATTTCATTTCCTTCTTAGAGAATCAAACTCATTATTTGTTTTTCTTGACTTTGCTGTTTTCTCCCCAGCAGCCAGGTTCAATAGTCCAAACATACATAGACTTCCATTTAATTGAAAATTTTGGCATTTTTCTGAAACTTCGCAGATTTGGTCATCTCAACAGTGTGGATTCTGGGGAGTCCATGCATGTAGAGGTGAAATCTTTCTCTGGTTCTTTGTGCCAATCCAAAATCCTTTCCTCACTTCTTTGATCTCTACTTTTTGAAGTTAAATAAATTATACTTTGTACTTTTTTTCTTTTCCTTTCTTTTTTTAAAATTTTGATTTGGTAGCTGTTGATATAGACATTTTCTATTTCTTTTTAGTCTTTTATTTAACTAACTTTGTTTCATTTGAGGGGGAGGAAATCTGAGACTTCCACTTTTTTAATCTACTTTTTCTTTAGAGACATGAACATATATTACTAATTTTAGAGAAAGAACTAACTGAAACTGAGAGGTTAGGCTGTTGAAGGCTACAGAAAGCTACAAAAACACTGTATGGGCAGGAGAATAAAATAATATATGTAGACGGGTGTGAATGTAAGTAAATGTGTGAGGGGGGTCGGAAATATGAGGAATTTCATGCTTAAGCACTACACTTTTATTTTATTTTATTTTTTTTTGTGGTATGCGGGCCTCCCTCTGTTGTGGCCTCTCCCGTTGCGGAGCACAGGCTCCGGACGCGCAGGCTCAGCGGCCATGGCTCACGGGCCCAGCCGCTCCGCGGCATGTGGGATCCTCCCAGACCCGGTCCCCAACCCGGTTCCCCTGCATCGGCAGGCGGACGCGCAACCACTGCGCCACCAGGGAAGCCCAAGCACTACACTTTTTAAAAACTAGAAGGAATTTGGTGAGAAGGAAACTCAGGTTTTAGTAAGTGGTAGAATGAATAGAAGAAAAAGGACCCTGAGAGAAGATAGTGTAAAGTACTCTTTACAGAAAATTCTTTTTTTTTTTTACTTTTAAAATTTATGTTGCGGTATAGTTCATTAACAATTACAAAAATTCTTGGCATAGCTTTTATCTTTCCTTTCTACTCCTATCTATGCTATGCAAACTTTTTTTCCCTTTTTGTTTGTTTGTTTGTTTGATTGATTGCCTTTCTTTCTCTTTCTTTCTTGCTCTCTTCACTATTAGCATGCTCCATGCTATCTGGGGATTCAGAGTCAACAGCCTCTCTGCAAGGTGAGGTAATCTTAAGTGACAGTGAGGTATTGCACCATAAAGTTAACTATTCAACTGAATGGAGGGGGAAGCATTAGTGCAGTTAAGAAAAAATCATTTGTTTGCTTTCGGCACATGTCTATGATGTTGCTCAATGAAACAGTTATTCTCCAAAGTATCATCTTCCTAGATTTATATAAAACTAATTCTTGCCACCTGGGCATAGGTTCAATAATGGTAAGGGAAGAGCAAAAATAAATTTAATTGTCCTTAGAATTATTAGGAAAGTCAAGTATAAAATATTTCCCCTAAAATATATATCCAGGAAATGCTGGAAACCAGATACATTTAGCTTTACATGTTATAAAGGATAGAATTCAAAACTTTAAAAAATGATTTATTAATATAAGGTATATAGCAAAAGGTGCTCTGACCTTGGTAAGTTTTAAGTATTTCTTGTATTTCTCATCATAGGTAAAACTAATGTAATCACTTGCTTTCAATGTTAATGTGCGTGGAGGAGTGAGAATTGCATTTATCTCAACTATATATGTCAGAAACCAGAAGACTGAAAAATGATCAAGTGCATTCATTTCCCTATACTGTTGTCTAAATTCTGACTTTATCCTACTCTTACAATGATTGAAATTGTGATTAAGAAGAGTGAGGTATCCTTGCTTGGTCTAGTGGCCCTGCTTTTTTTAAATACCCTGCAGTGGATCTTTGCACCTAGATTTCTTTTTGTTTTTTTCCTATTTGCTTCCATTTATATAAAGTACAAGAACAGGTGAGACTAGTTTCTGCCATGACAGGTCAGGAGGAGGCAGAGAGGGCTTCTGGGATGCTTGGTGATGTTCTGTTTCTTGATCTGAGGTTGGTTGCGTGGGTTCCTGACTGTGAAAGTGCATCCAGCTGTACATTTGTGACACGTGCACTTTTCTGGAGGTATATCGCATTTCAATAAAAAGTTTTTAAAAATTTGTAAAGGGCTGATTTCCACAAAGGTGTATTTGTTTTCTACATTTTTATTCTGGCATCTGGATAAGCTGCAAGGCATTTAATGTGATCTCAAATCCATTCATCCATTGAACCCCCCTGTTGTGACATACAGTGAGAAGAGGCAGGTGTTTCTTAAGCTTGAGGCACACATATAAATTACTTGCCCTAAATTTTTGATCTGAGCACAACTTGAATGATTCATTTAAAAATATTTTGTCAGTTTAAATTAGTTCTCTGAATCAAATACGCATGGAATCTGCCTTAAAAACACTATATTCCTCAAGCTGTATATACACACAGTATGAAATACCAACAACTCAGTTTTGTGGCTGTATGGACACTATGTGAAAATGTACTTCTGAAATCTGCTTAGATGTGCGATGAGAATTGACTGATTATTTGTGGTTGAGATTATTTTGCATGGTGTCAGGCACTATCAGTACTTACATTCTTTGTCCAGATACCATGTACACCAATGGCATGAAAAAACAAATAAATAATTGAAACGGCTTTGCTGAAGATTGGAGGTGAAAAGCTTTATCAGATAAATACAGAGCAAATGCCATTTCTAGTGTATTTATGTATTCTTTTTCCATACCTACATGTGTGTTTTATGATGAAGGAATATTTTGCAAGTGAATGAGGTTAATAAGCTTTGTGTGTCGGTTGTATGAAGGAAATGGTAGAAAATTATTTCGGAGAAGAAACTAGAGAAGGTTATGAAGAGCCTGGAGTTATGTGCTACAAAGTTTTATCATTTTTTTTTAAGCAAGTGGAGATTCACTGAATAGTTTAAAAATAGAAGAGGCACTTATATGGTCAAATTTACAGTTTTGATAGCTCTTAAGATGGTAATGCTGAGGACTAATATGCTTGTAGTGAGCCAGAAGGTAAAGAAACTATGACATGATTGTAACATTCCAGGTGAAATAATGAGGAGTATAGGCAAGAGGCGTTCTGAGAAAAGGATAGTTAAAGAAATAGAATCAAGTGAATCTGTTAATCATTATTTGAATGACAGACGTGTCTAGAATAACTCCCGAGTTTTTGGTCTATGTGTTAAAGAAAGCTATTAACTGTTAACCCAGGTGAAAGATGGGAAGTTGCCTATAGACTATCGTGTAGAGATATTTCCTGGTTGGTTATATGGGTCTGAAATGTAAGAACAGATTTTAAGATAGAAACCAGCTTTGATAACTCTTCACCTATGGGTAGTAGCAGTTAAATATTGTGTGTTGTTGAAAGGGCATACAGAGCAAGAAAAAATAAAACTAAATATAGACCCCATTGATAAATGAATCACAAATTGGAACACACACTGGATTTATAAAAATCAGAGTTACTGCTCCCTCCTATTCCATATATCCTTTCCCATTTGTTGCCTGTCATAGTGTGTGATTTCCTTCTTTGCCCTCCATTAAGGACCACATTGCTTGAGTTTCATTTACGAAGGTATTTGCTTCCTTTCATTCTGTAAATAGTGCTTCCTTGGGATCCTCTTTATAATTTTGATAAGAAAGGGTATTTGTCCCAATGCACTGATTAATATTTTCCCTGATGTGCTTCTCCTGTTCATAAGGTGAGCTATAGTGCTATATGGAGTCTTTTTCAGTACTGTTTAGCAAAAAGTGATACACAGTATCATGTAGGCTAAATTATGTTGCTGTAACAAATAACATCCAAATATCAGTGACTTAAAGAGAAATGTTTATTTCTTGCTCATGCACTGTGCTGATGCCCTGCCCCACATCATCTTCACAGCAGAACCTTGTGATGGCTTTCACACATCATTTCTATTCATTTTTATTGTCCAAAGCAAGTCACATAGCTAAGCTTGATGTCAGTGGGCCAGAGAAAGGGGTAACAAATATTTTAAACAATACAATCTGCAGCTATGCTCTATGCTTATTTCTGTTATTACACTGTTAAAACATCTCAACCACCTTCCTCTCTTCTCAGGAACAGCAACATCCAATGAATTTTTTTGAGGGGAGATGCTATTTATAGATGCCTCTCTATCTATGACTCTGTTAGTGGCTTTTCATACTGGTAATTTCTTCCTTTAACATAGTTGTAACTAAAGTTTAGAGACCCTGTCTCCTGATAGACATAGCAAACACAGAATCACATCATAAGTTAAATCCCTGGTCTAGTTTCAGCAGTGATTCACTTTAGCTACATCTGCTTCCAATAAGGAGTACAATTTCTTTAAGCTAGGGTCTGCTTAACATTTTAAAAGATTATTGTCACAATGCTGGTTCAACTTTTTCACTATTTTGGTTTATTGTAAGATAGTTTTTACTACATATATGGTGGCTAAAATCCTCTGCCAGGTTTAGCATGGAAATAATGATTTATTATTACCCTTTACTTACATATTTCTTTTTTTTAACATCTTTATTGGAGTATAACTGTTTTACAGTGGTGTGTTAGTTTCTGCTTTATAAAAAGTGAATCAGCTATACGTACACATATATCCCCATATCTCCTCCTTCTTGCGTCTCTCTCCCACCCTCCCTATCCCACCCCTCTAGATGATCACAAAGCACCGAGCTGATCTCCCTGTGCTATGCGGCTGCTTCCCACTAGCTATCTATTTTACGTTTGGTAGTGTATATATGTCCAGCTATACATATACATATATCCCCATATCTCTTCCTTCTTGTGTCTCTCTCCCTCCCACCCCTTAGGTGGTCACAAAGCACCGAGCTGATCTCCCTGTGCTATGTGGCTGCTTCCATGTGAATGTAGATACACTTTCCACTTTACAGTCTCCTCTTAAATATTAAAATAACATCAGTGTTCAGTTCATATCCTGTTATTAGATAACAGAGAATACTATTGATCAATCAATCCTATTCCATCATACTAGGAAAATTCTGTGTAACATGCTTATGTTTATTTCTCAAGGTAGAAAACATTTAAGTTAATTGAAATATTTTAAAAGATATTATTGATCCTGTCTTTCACTAATTCGATAAAATATCCAATTAAGTAGGTATCTATCTATATGCTATCCCAAAAATGATATTGTTGCATCATTACTTTGAATCCAGTCACCTCTTTTTGGTCTAATTCGTACTTTGTCTACTGACAACGATATGGTCCTCACTCCCTTTCAACTTACTTAGAATGGCTTGCCTTCTGCCTTTATACTGTGGAATTCCCAACTGGTTTCCCTTTTTCTAAACTTGTCTCTAAACGAAATTGTTTCCTACTTGACTAAAATGAAAGTCGTATTTACTATTACAGCACTAAAATAATTCTGTATTTACAGATAACCCCATTCCCTTCGGCCTCATGAATCAAAGTATTCTTATTCCTTTTGAAAGCCTTTAATCTGGGCCATGGTATCAGCCCTTCTGACTCTTGACCTATTCAATCATGTTTTTTGCCCCCAGATATATCTCTTATAGTTCTCCTTCTATTACATTTATACTTTTGCAAACCCACTATTTCTGATGATCCATTATTTTTGTTTTGTTTTGTTTTGTTTTTCGGTATGTGGGCCTCTCACTGCTGTGGCCTTTCCCGTTGCGGAGCACAGGCTCCGG
>NC_041224.1:123995310-124030536 GCF_002837175.3 Physeter macrocephalus | reverse complement strand
CAGACCGGGGCATGAACCCGTGTCCCCTGCATCGGCAGGCGGACTCTCAACCACTGCGCCACCAGGGAAGCCCGATGATCCATTATTTTATATTCATCTCCGCTTTCTTAACTTCACCATCAGATCTCAGTGACTATGAGTCAAATAATCAAAATTGGAAGTTGATACTAAAATATATACGCTAGAAAATTGCCAGTGTAGTCTTTCAATATAAAGAAATCTTAATAATAGATACTGAAATGCAAGGATAATTAATTCAGATTTTTTGTATATTCTATATTTATAAACTTCATAGAAACTACAATCAACATGATGTCTATAAACACATGTATTACATTAAATAAACTTCTTTAAAAAATATTTGATTACACTTTGGCAATGATACATTACAAAGCCATATGGATACAGCATTTTGGAAAGCAATTTGGATATAGCAATGTATCCATATATTCTCTAATAATTTAAGGAATTATGAGTATGGTAAAACTTAATAAATGTTCTTCCAAGTGAAGAACAAGTTATATTCTACCTTAAATAGGCAGGATTTTTACATGATTTCCTATTTGAGTTAATTTTTAATAAATATTTATAACTTGGAGTATAATATTAACAAAAATTTTATTCCAATTGTATAAAATCTATTTTGTTACAAAAATTAAATCACTGTGCAGTTTAACTATATAATATTCTTTCTCCAGATTCAATGAAAATATTAAAGCCAAAATATTCGTGGGATTGTGAGTGGTATGGTAACTTGTTATTCATAAATTTCAGATTATTAGGAAAGAAGGAAAATGTTGGATGACTGAAAAGAGATGTTTTTGTTCACAGGAGTTATAAGTTATTACTTTGAACAAAGGAGAGTTAAAGACATGTTACTTGTTCATTCAGCAACTATTATTCAGATGTTATAAGTGACAGGTGTTGAGGATACAAAAACAGCATCAAATTGTGTAATGCTAGCTACTGTGAGGCAAACTACAAAATCCCAGTGGCTGATACAGTAGAAGTTTATTTTAATTTTTCCCTAGTGAGAAGTCCAAAACTATGTTTCTAATATACAGGCGGCACTTCTCTTACTGTGGTGATCCAGGAAACCCACCTTATTCCAGCATTGAAGTTACCATTGTCATGTGCATCAAGCCAGGGCACAGGAAAATGGCACAGAGGACAAGTGGGAACTTTGTATGGATAAGGCTGTAAAAGTATGTATAACACTTCTACCCACAACCCATTGGTTAGAACTTAGAGCTACACTCAATTACAAGAAGGGCTGAGAAATATTGTCTAATTGTGGGCCCCGGAAGTAGATAAAACAGGTTTTGTGAATGACCAGTCCATCTCTGCCACAAAGATGAAGAATATATAGTATCTTTTTTTTTTTTTTTTTTTGTGGTATGCGGGCCTCCCTCTGCTGCGGCCTCTCCCGTTGCGGAGCACAGGCTCCAGACGCGCAGGCTCAGCGGCCATGGCTCACGGGCCCAGCCGCTCCGCGGCACGTGGGATCCTCCCAGACCGGGGCGCGAACCCGGTTTCCCTGCACCGGCAGGCGGACGCGCAACCACTGCGCCACCAGGGAAGCCCCAAGAATATATAGTATCTTAACTTGAAGGAACTCACAGTCTGTTTGGATAAGCTGGTAGATGAATATGGTACAGAATGAAAATAACTTAGATAAATATATGTAGATGAAGAGGTACAAGAGAGAACAGGTTCAGTTTGTTGCTGGGAAGTCCAGAAAGTTTGGCAGCGATGGACTGCGTTATTTGAAAGAGGTTGTAGAGAAAGTGATTCTTGAACTGAATTTTAGTGAAAAATAAATGTTCACCAATCAAATGTTGCCAGGGACAAGAGAATTTCAAATCAATGAAAAATTAAGAAAAAGCTTTTGAGAGCGTGGCATTGGACATCAGGATCAGTGGAATTGTTTGTATGTTTGACATAATATACAACACAGTTTTCTGCCTTGGATTATTTTTTGTTTGCAAATAATATTGCTGCTGTTGCTTAATTTTGGGGTAAATTCACTTGACATATTTTTGTTATCTTTCATTTTTATTCTATTTAAGTAAAACAGTGATAAACAACGTATTAGAAATTATTGTTTCAATTTAATCTGAAGATTTTCTCTCATGCAATTGATCAATTACTATAACAAGTACTTGGAAGTGTACTTTGTATATTATGCATTCTGATAATTTCCATTTTTATGTTTCATATGAACCAAGTTGAATTTTCTTTTATATTTGCTAGCGATTTAAACAGTGGTGGTTATCTGTAAGCAATCAAATTCATTTCATTTTATATGTATAACTTATCAAAGAACAAAACAAAATTATATCATTTGACTTTCCCTTATATGAGAAATATAATTCAGCCTCCCTTTTATTTTTTATAACCTACAACTCAAGATTCATTAAATTAAAATGGGATTAATGATTAGACATTTAGTTTGGTTAGATATTAACTTTTACTATCAATATGATATTTTAAGGTATTCTCTTTGACTTTTTTTTTTTTTTTTTTTTTTTGCGGTACGCGGGCCTCTCACTGCTGTGGCCTCTCCCGTTGCGGAGCACAGGCTCCAGCCGCGCCGGCTCAGCGGCCATGGCTCACGGGCCTAGCCGCTCCGCGGCATGCGGCTGCTCCCCGGGTCGGGGCACCACTGTTGCGGAGCACAGGCTCCAGACGCGCAGGGTCAGCGGCCATGGCTCACGGGCCCAGCAGCTCCGCGGCATGTGGGATCTTCCCGGACCAGGGCACGAACCCACGTCCCCTGCATCGGCAGGGGACTCTCAACCACTGCGCCACCAGGGAAGCCCTGACTTTTTAACTTAATTTAAATTTATAATAATCTTTATACAATTTGTTATACCTGTTTCTATATATTAGTGTATTCCTTGTTCATTTTGCCCCATGTATACTTTATTTTCTCATCCTGTTGTCCCTAACTTTACTTTGCCATCTTTAATATTTTATTTTAGAGCAGCAGTAACATTTAAAATGTTGGTTTGAGTGTACAAACATAAAAATTAAAGTTTAATATTCTGAAAAAAGTCCTCATTCTGAAAACTTAACAGTTTTCTAGATGTTATCTACTTTCCTTTACCCCTTAGTTTTTTTCTTCCTTTCACTTTTAGACTGCTCGTGTTCAGTGTCTTCTCCAAAATCTATATCATATTGTATCAAATTAAATAACTTTCTTTATTTGAATCATTAATTTCTTTTTGGATAGCAGCCATGAATTTACAAACATGAAGCATAGAAAACAGAGGGCAGTGCCTGGGCTAGAGTAGAAAGAAACTCACTAACAGAGGTATGTTTTCTCTTAAAGGTAGTTGTACCAGTCATTAGCCAAAGCTTTATTTATTTATTTTTCATCCTGCTGGGGCCTGAGCTTTTGTACATGAAATAAAATGGTGCTGTTGGACAACTTTCTTCTGCTATTACCATTTATCTTTTGAACTGAATGTTGTCTCTTTGAACATTCAGTCCAAATTTTCTTCTGGAGACTTTGGTCTGAATATCAATAAGCCTTGTGAGTTTTGTAAGCAAAACTGTAAGTAAAACTGATCTCTTCTTTGGTGAACTTCTGATGTGAAGGATTCAGAGATTTCCCCAGGATCAAACACCTCCCCCTTCCCCACCCCACCCTGGTAAAGCTCCTCTTTGGAGATATCCTTCTGAATACAAAATGGCCTTAGCTCACTGAGTTTAAGTACAAACAAATTTGAATCTTTTGAAGACCAAGATATTGTAGCAACATTCTCTGAATTAGGATCAAGTTCACAATTCTAACATTTAATTTTGCACTCTATTCCAATGTACAACTGGGCAGATTCCAATAGCAAAGAATATCATTTTCAGCAGTACCAAGAAGATATGTTCTCAGACACATTAATCTCAGACACATTAATCTTCCAAAGCAAAGTTTCCCTATTTTTGCAGCTTATTGACATATGCCTCTCAATGCCATATTTCACTTTTTTTCTCAACTAACAAGTAATCATCTTCCAAGAAACAACAAAGAGTTGCTTGTTATTTGTGGTAACTGCCCATAAAGTCACAGTTCCACCAACAGCGTTTTTCCATGTGTCAGAATCATCTGTTAACATTCACATTTTGAAGTGATAATTTTACTAACTGGAGCAAAGATGTGGTTTTAATAATTTTTTTGTGTTACAGAGACAGAAAGATGTATTATAATCTTTATGTAGCAAATTAAGCTTTGTGTTAAGAAGGGACAGATCACTTGTGTTTTCTTATTATGTGTCCTTGTTTTCATATGCAATTCAAGCTGAATTTCCATTTCTTGCTGTTGTTCCATTATTGCAAGGAAGTTACATTGATATCCAAATAAAGTCTTTGTTAGCTCGGTTTGGATCAGTCTAGAAAAGAAAAACTGCAGGCTGTAGGTGTTTTGTTTACTGCCAAGGATTTAATTATTGGATAAATTGTAAAACTATCAAAGATATCCCTGTCTTCCACTATCAAAGAAAGGTATAGAACCAATACCCTGCAGTTAAGACTAAGAGATGGTCAGTAGTATCCCCTAAGTGGGAGATAAACTCTCTTCTCTGTGGTATCTTGGCACTCTATTGCGTACAAATTTAAAACGGCCACTCATCAGACTGGTGATTGGTGAGGAAAAAGCCAGATCCATGATCCTATCCCATGATTCCTCTAATTATGATATTGGCCATATATATCACTCAAATAGTCTCTCATAAGAAGAACAAAGAAGGCATGAAATTTATGTCCAATATGAAAGTGTTTATCAGAATGTTATCTATATAGTCCCACAGTTTAATTTTGAAATCAAAGGAGTAAGTGTACAATTGTAGATGGTTGTTGGGTTGAGCTGGAATCCAGTTGTGTCTATGCAATATGTGTACACATTCTTCATAGATATGGCTTTGTTAAAAGGACCCAAGAGACATACCTGAATATTAGCCTTAAGTGACAGAATATTGGCAACCCATGGAAGCCTAAGTTTTTTCCTCCGATTCACTTGATAACATCAACAAAGACCCTTTTAGCTATAATCTGCACAGCACCTTACTCCAGCGTTCTGCTTGCTGCCAACCACAAAGAACCACACAACGGCTCTCGTCCGCCGCTGTATTTGCTCAGACACATGCATTTCCAATCTTAATTTTGAGTTGGTTAATTCATGTGTTCAATACAGAACACTATTAAATATTTACTCTTTTATTTTGGGAGAAATGGTAGTATAATTTTCTAAAATCTTGTATGTTATTGTTTTCCTTTGTCTGCTCATAGACACAACAACTTATTTAGGTATAGACTCCTTGGAACCTTTCTACTCTAAACAAGGGAGGTACTGATGATACTACTTGAATGTCTTCTGGAATTTGATGGTGTAGATAAAAATTCTGAAGCTACTATGATTCTACATTTGCATTGTGCATATATTTTTTGAGGTTAGATATAAGATTTTGTTGTTTAGCCCTCAAATCATAATTGTCCAGTGAAGAAAGATTTTCTTCTATTTTTGCTTTGATCATCAAATTTGTTTAAATTATTCTTGCTTTTTCTTTGGGAAAACTATTCAACTTGAATATTTTTTTCTAAACTAATCTGTCTTTTATCCCTCATTATATTTTTAGCACTCTTTGGGTTTTCCTCATATTCTGAGAAATATTCTCAATTTTATAATAGAAAAAATTTTCAATGATTCAGTTTTCATTTGCCAACATTTTCTCAAATCAGATTTTAAATTTGGTATTATGATTTTTGTTTTCTGGATTTCCTATTTCAGTCAAATTCTACACTGCATCCTTCCTCTTACCATATTCCTATCGTATAGAGGCCATTACGGTTTTAATTATACTGGGAATACAGGAAAATGAAACAAAAAAATTTCTTTTAATCTCTATTAACTTAGAGTCATGATTTTCCTCAAAAATTTAGAAAAAATAAGTTTTCATTTTGCTCCCCTTTTTCTCATCAGTGGAGAATAATCCTTTTAGAGTCTTCTTCCAACAGACAGAATCATTGACCCTCTTAGTGTTTACCTACATATATGTGGATTTTATATCCTATAAAGGATATAAAGCTGAAGGGCAAATTAATGGTCATACACACTAGCTTTTTATCCAGAGACCAGCATCACAGTTATCTTGTGTGACACTATTAACTAAAGTAGAATCTTCAGTTAGAGATGCCCAGTTCTTTGTGTTTACTGAAAAGAATAGTGCTGTCTACACTTATTCTGTGTCCAGAAACAATATACAAAAGGCAGTGTTCTCACACAAGGCATACCCAACATGAATTTTTCTTATTACTCTTCTTTTGTTTTGTCCCAGTATATGAATTTTTATATCTTAGCTTGTGATGTTTTTCCAACCATCTCTTCTTTATCCTGTCTATGTTGTATGCTGAGAGTTTCAGTCTCTGAATACACATTAAATTAGAAGGTCCACTTGACAACAGGAAGGAAAAAATGACTTTGGACACCTCAGAATAGAATCTGTAGAAACAAAAAAAGGCTACTTAATTATCAATTATTGGAATATCTACATACCCTATCTAGAGATAGATGGTGAAGCAAAATCTAAATCTAAATATTTTTTTCCTACGTCTTCTTGGTTGGCAGACTTATACTAAATTCAGAGGCCTTTACTGTGTTCCTCATTGAACTCTCTAAGAGCTACAAGTTAGTGGACATTGTGCCTGGAGTCTCTGGACTTTGATCTTCTATAGTCTTTAAATCAAGCTTTATATATTTTAAAAAATTTTGTAAGTTTTTGAAAAGAAAATTTGGACAATGATGACAAGTTAATCAATAGCAACTAGCTAACATGACATTATGATTATGCTTTATATGGAAGCATTTGATCCATTTAGCCTATGTTCTTTTGGGAAACACCCATGGAACTTTAAAAATAAGTTCTGTGCAAGTTATCTTAACCTTATTATTTACATGTAGTTGATAAATACATGACTGTATTAATTGAATTTTTCCTCAGTGATTACTTTTCAATGTAAATGTAATAATCACAAATTACAGAAAATGTAAACTTTATTTTGTCTAGTATATCTTTTAGTAATTTATCCCAACATGTTTATTTTCTGTTCTCTTTTTAATAAAGAAAATGTTATTTTGTATTTTACTGAGAAGACAATTTTTTCATGTATGTGTAGTTCATTTATTTTAGAACCATGCTTTTCCTCATAATATTCAGGCCATTTTTCATTTTTTCTAGTGCTTTGAATATTTATAAGCCATTCTAATTGTCTTGTTAAAAACTCATATTTTAATGAAGAATATTTACAAGCTTAACTTGGACGTGTCTGCATTTTCTTTCTATCCTTTCTATTACATACAAATATTTGCAGATTCCCTTAGAACCTCTGATAAAATTGATGGATGATATATCCAGCTAAGTTTCTGGTATTTAGCAGTACTGCTAAAAAAATCAATAACTCCTTGTACAGGTAAAGATCTATCTAAATCTCCCAAACAAATAAAAGAGTACATTAAGGTTGGGTTTTAAGAAAAGACCCTGTGATTTAATTTCTGCTACAAAGATCAAGTTAAACTGAATGTTTTTGCCACTTTAAGGCAAACTTGAAGCACCTCTCACCCTCTGCTGAGCATTTGCCTCCTTGTTTAGGTCAGTGTTTGCTCTAAAGAACCTGGTCTTATATCCTGACAAACCTAGAAATTGGCCTGCTTTGGGCACTTGGCAATCAATGATAGTAGCTGGAAGGAGGCCGATTCCTCAGCATTCATCTCCTAAAAGTCAGTTTCCTGAACGTCTGCTTCATCTTTTGATAAAATCAATTTGCTAAATTTAACTATAGATTCACCAATATTATACCATTAAATATTTATAGGGCAATTTGGATATATGACAACAGCTTCTCTGTCTGCCCGTTGATCTTCAGTATTTTTGAATCAATACCTATATACTTAAAGAGACAAAACATAAGGTCAACTAAAACTTCACAAAAGCCTCCAGTATCCCACTGAATTATTATGTTAATTAATGTGAATTATGGTACACTTTATACTTAATATGAGTTACAGAACACCTTATAAATAATTAAAAGTAACAAGTAAGTTAATTGAATTGGGTATTTGGCAGTTGGTTTTCTATGAATTGGCTTTGAATGATTGGGTTTTGTTAAGTTAACTAGATCTAAGAGTGGCTCAGCTCACCAATCCTGAACTCTTCATCATATTAGCAAATATTTTATACCAAAATATTAATTGACTAACATATTATCAAACTGGTGATTGCCATTAGGCTGGTCGAAAACATTTTGGCATGTTGAAAGGCTGCCTTATATTTGGTACTGTTACCAGGACAACCTCTCACTATTTATGGTCCCTGGAGTTGACAAGTTAATTAACGAAGGAAAAGATCAGAATGGCTTGTCGTAACTTAGGAGATTTCATTATTTCCATAGGTAATGAGCTTCATAGAAAGCAAGCTTCCTGATTTCTTATGCTCATCCCAAAGAAGTACATTTGTTTTTTAAATCCAGAATCAGTAAAATCATACACACAAATACGTACAAATGCATACATACACGCACATGCAGTTCCTTCCATATTTGGTATCTTTTATGCTAAGTTTTAGAAATAGTCTTTGGAAATCCTCTTTGTCTTCTAACATGAGAAGTTTCTTTACTGTCTGGTATATGCGCTGTTCAGTAATATATTAGTCATTATGGCAGCCAGAGCTAAAACAAAATATCATAGACTGGGAGACTTAAACAACAGACTTTTATTTTCTCACAGTTTTGGAGCCTGAAAATCCAAGATCAGAGTGTCAGCAGGGTCAGATTATGGTGAGGGCTCTCTTCCTGGCTCGCAGATGGCCACTTTTTCACAGTATCCTCACATGGTTGAGAAAGAGAGCAAGTTCTGTGGTATTGCTTTTTATAAGAACACTAATCCCATTATGAAGGCCCTATTCTCATAAACTCATCTAACCCTGATTACCTCCCAAAGGCCCCATCTCCAAATATCAGGGATTAAGGCTTTGATGTGAATTTTGGGGATACACACAGTACCAAGTACCTCCTTTAAGTAATACACTATCTAAACTAGACCTGAATAGATATTCTAGCACTAAATCCTTGTCCATATCATCACTGACCAATTGAACTTATGTGATGATGGAAATGTTCTATATCTGCACTGTCCAAGGGGATAACCACTAGCCACATATAGCTACTGAACACTTGGAATGGGGTTACAAAATGAATTTTAATTTTGTGTAATTTAAATCTAAATTTAAATAGTTTTGTGTAGCTACCCTATTGGATAGTACACTCAATTCATTCTCTGACCAACATCAATATACCAGATATATGTATATATAAATATAGGAATACAGACTAAATATGAAATTTAATGTATAAAAAGAAAAATTTTAACATTACTTAATGAATTAAAACAATACCTAATGTGAGTAAAAAGAGTATCATAGTAGTAGCAGAACAAATTAATGTAAATATTAATTTTGGAAATACAATTTTAAGTGTTTATGAGATATTAAAAAATGCAAATATAAGCTACTAGATACCCTAAAATATATTTTAAAAGCATAAGAAAAATAACCTGCAATAGCAAGTATTTTGACTAATTGTTTTTTCACATATATGTGTTCATAAGTGTGTGCAAATATTCATTTGTAATTAAATGTAAAGCATAGTTAAAATATCAACTCATTAAACAAGCATGATGATATTTCTACATTTTGGAAGGCTACTCTTTGATTAACTTTGATTCATCCTTTAGTTGAATGATGATCACAACTCTGAAAGATAAAAAAACCAAGAAGTTTATAATAATCCTAAAATTTGTACATATGCATGCATTTTATGCCAATTAAATTATTTTGAAAATATGGAGCAATTTATAAATGTCAGGCATGGCATTATCTTCTGAGAATATAACAATAAATATGAATTAGTTCTTGGATTAAAAAAAATCATAATTTAGCTGAAATATACATGTAAGAAAGAATTTACAAATATAGAATTGAAATCATAAGGCTATACCCAGGGGGCAGTGGTGGTACAAATGACGGGGGATTAGTATATTCTATGCATGAGGTATGAGGATGGTTTCCAGAGAAAGAGTTGTATACTTGCTTATACTTGCTTTACCAGTCACTGATCAAGGATTCCTCTTGGCATTCCTCAGCAAAATTAATTACCCCTATTTTTGTACCCCTGTATTTTAATCATACACTTTGTAGAATAGTTTTCATTTTAGTTTTATTCTGTGCTATGTATTATTGGTTATCTGTTTTCTTGTTTGAATAATAAATTCCTTGAGGTAGTATAGGATATCCTTTTTCATTTGTGTACATCCAACACCTAGGATTGTTGGAAAGTTGTCAGTGTTTGATATATATATATGTGTATATATATATGTACTCACACATATATATTCAATATTTAAGTAAATAATATATATGAACATATTCAGCATGTATACTTAGCAAAATATGTATATGTATTTTAGTTTCACAAATATCACTAATTTAGAATAAAGAGAAGACAAAGTATTAAAATATGATTCAAAAATAATTAAATATATTTAAATTGTACTTTTTACATTTTTATTGTTACTTAAAATTTTGAAGCATTTTTCTATTATTTATTAGATTTACTCTAGTACAAATTAATGAGACTTTACTAGACTATATTCTGAGGGAAATATTTTTATTCTGTTCTCCCCATCAAACAAATGGCTTTTATCTTCATAAAATTAAATACGTAGGTAGTCATTTCTTATCTCATGACAGACTTTAAAATTATGTGAAATAAGGAAGAATGTTCTTCATTAAACATTATGAACATGACTAAGTTTTACAAATGAGAATATACTTATTAAAAGCTTTACATATATGGATGGATCTACAGAAAAAATAAATAAAGCAATCATTCCATTAAAAAATATTTTTAGAAAAGGCATGGAATAACATAGCAGCACATATAAAAATAAAGCTAATAAGTGTCATGTGCAGTAAAGTTGAACTCAATGAAAGCATTATTCTCAAAATAGCATATTAATATTAGCATAAAGTATATGTTTAAGCCTAGTACTATGAATTTTTAAAATAATTCTAATATGGACTTGTTTATTCTTCTGTTTTTAATTCAATATTCAAATGTAACAAGAGAAGTTGGAGGCCTTATTAATGAGGCGGAAAAGTTGCAACAATGATCCTTGAAATTACCTTTGAATTAAGAAATATCTGGGGCTTCCCTGGTGGCGCAGTGGTTGAGCGTCCGCCTGCCGATGCAGGGGAACCGGGTTCGCGCCCCGGTCTGGGAGGATCCCACATGCCGCGGAGCGGCTGGGCCCGTGAGCCATGGCCGCTGGGCCTGCGCGTCCGGAGCCTGTGCCCCGCAACGAAATATCTGTAATCAAGAGCAAGAGTAAAAATATGCAAACTGGTTTTATTCAGTCACTTAATATAAGGAATTGACCATTTAAGATCTCAATATCTCAGCATTTTAATTTTTATCTTTTTATAGACCTATGTAAAGCACATTCTCCCGTCATTAGCTAATAGCCTGAGCAAATTTACAATTGTCATTCTGAATTATAGGCACATAAAATACACATCAGATAACACAGTGCAGATGCTCAATGTGTAAATACAGAAGGTCCCTTAAATATAAAATTAACACAGCAAACTATAAAACCTTTTTTATACAACCTTTATTCAAGGTAATCAGTTCTTTCTATGTCATGTGTTATGGCAATAAAAAACTTAACTGGTATCCCTTTACTAGAATCCTAAGAAAAAGGCAGCTGTTCATCAAGAGCATTTTAGTTTTTATCAGAGACCCACTCTTACACAGAATTCATGTGGTACATTGGACCTGTCCATCTGCTGACTGCTGTATTCACAGTTGACTAATCATCTGTAATAGAATTCCTGTCTAGTTGTTTGTGCATAATACCATATTCTAATGACTCCAGATCATTTATCCTGTATGGATTTAGAGCAAAATATCATGCTATTTCCTCTGGAGAAATGCCTTGAAAACAATGTTAAAAAGGAATTTCATTAGAAGCAGAAACAAAACCCTACACATTGAAAAGCATTTCTCTTAGTATTGATCAATTATCAAACTACTGACATGGACTTATACAACTTTAGATCTATATGAAGTCATAGTATTCCAGAGGTCTTCCAATGCAACTTAATATGGTTGATAATGATAATGGTAACCCCTAACATTTATTGAGGGCTCAGTATGGGTCAAGGACAGTCTAAGAACATATAGCTATCAACTTATGTAAGATTTATAATACTTTGTTATTTCAGTAGTATTATTGTACTGATTATAAATAATTATACTTATTTAGAACATTAATACAATTATCCTAATTAGTATAGTACTACTATTAAATTTTAAGAGGAAATAGCAATTGGAAAAGAGGTACAGTTACTTGACCTAACTAATTATTCACTTATTCAGCAAACATTTAATTTTAATTCACAGATTGTATACACTAGCCACTTTGATATATGCTTAGATATAAATAAGAAACATGTTTAACTTGGGTTCTTTTGCCTTTATGTAGTAAAGCGAATATAATGTGCTAGCAGGAGTAGAAGATATTGTCTATGCACCCAACTGTACTGTACATTTGTTTGTTTTGCTGACTCAGTGTGTCTATTTCTGTTCTTTTGGTAACAACATCTTACTTTGCTTAGGGGAACCACCCTTTTCCTACTTTCAGCCCACATGATTTGAAACACACCTATCCTCCAGCATCACGGATAAACAAGTAAAGTATATCTGGCCGATTCGAACAGTCCATCCTTCTGGTCACAGTAATTAGTTCAGAGGTATAAACCAAGTCAAGCCAAGAAGGCACTCTTTGGATAGTGTGAAAATCAGGAGGAAAGGAAAGTTCATTTTTTCTTTGGATCAGAGAATGAGAGGATAAACCAAGCTGAAACTGCTGGAGTCTTTAATACCAAGAGAGCTACAGAGGAGAACAGCCAACACAGAAGAAAGATATGAGCATAACAGGAACAGAGAGACTAGGTCCTGGTAACACTATTGAAGGACTAGATTCAGCTGTGCTTTAAGCCATCTCTGGACCTGAGTGTTCAGTTGTATTACTAGAAAAAAAACCCTTTACTTTACCTGACCCAGTTTAATCTGGTTCTCTGTTTCTTGCAACCAAAAGTCTTGTAATTACACACACACATAGCCAAGGCCTGGAGAATCAGAAAAGACATTGAACCTTATGTATGAAAACACATGTAATTAAGCAGATGAAAAAGGCAGGGTGAGGAGTTCAGAGGAAAGGAAGAGGGTGCAAAAAAGAATCACATTTTTGAAACCTCAGATATGAGAAAGAGAATAAACTATAAATACTTCTCAAACTTTTATAACTGTACAATGCTATTTTTGTGCCGAGTTTGCTAGGTGCTGGCTAAAGAATGCTAATCAGGATGAAGAAAGTCCTTATTCTTACAAAGCTCAACTTTTATCAGGTGAGCCTGAAATCATGCAATATATTATGAAGATCAAACAATCTAAATTTCATTATTACTCTAGCTTAGAATTTGAGAGAATAAAGGAAAGAAATTAAGCCAGACACAAATTTCAAATCCTGCAGTGAATGGTTAAGTTCTGTGTTGGTGGTTAGTTGTATGGATCTCATCTTTAGAAGATAGTTATCGGCCACAAACACCATCAGTGACTCAGCCAGACAGAAAAGAAGCCTTCTGACTGCCAGTATTTTTTCTTCACAACATTCATGAGCATATCAGAATTAATAAACATTATTTACTCTTACAAGCTCCAGAAAATGCCAGCAATAGTTTAGAACCTTAGATATTTCATTTTCCTATTGATAATCACCCCCAGATCTCTTTGTACTAAATGAACAAAAATGTGGATCCACCTTTTTTTTTTTTTTTTTTTTTTTTGCGGTACACGGGCCTCCCACTGTTATGGCCTCTCCCGTTGTGGAGCACAGGCTCCGGACACGCAGGCTCAGCGGCCATGGCCCACGGGCCTAGCCGCTTCGTGGCATGTGGGATCTTCCCGGACCGGGGCACGAACCCGTGTCCCCTGCATTGGCAGGTCACGAACCCGTGCCCCCTGCATTGGCAGGTGGACTCTCAACCACTGCGCCACCGGGGAAGCCCTGGATCCACCTTTTTAATGCTTGTGCTCTCTCTCCCTCTCTCATTTCCATCTCTATTTTTCTTTGTCTCTCTCACCTCAAATACATATATTTCTCCTCTGCATGTTTTCTCCTTTTCCTAATATTTATTCAACTAGCCTAACTTCTTATTTTAAGGTAAAATTTAAAGTATACATTTAAGCCACCTACAGAATTGTGGAACTAGTCATAAAAATATAAATTGCATATCCTCTTCAGTTGATCTTGATATTCTGATTATAATAGAGATATCGTTAGTATTAATTGATGACACAATGACTTACAGTCAGATGAAAGTCTAAAATAAACTTTAGGAAACTGAGCAAACCTCCACTACTAATAATATCGTATTAAGTTATTAAACAAGAGCAGAATTTGTCCCAAATGATAAGAAATCGCTGGGACTTTCAGAAAAAATTTAATTAATCTAGTTAAATTTGTGACAAACCAGCCCCAAAACATAGTTTATCATACTTTAACATTTTTCTTCATCTTATTCCTCAAAATGTTGATTTCCGAGAAAAAAAATGTTTAAAATTTGAACATATTTGCTTTACCAGTAGTTTTCTAGAACTATCCAATAGCGCAAATTGAACCAACCTCTCCTTTATATCTGTACAAGTTTTTATACTTACAATACAGAGGACAGTTTAGGTTTGCCAAGATATTATTTAGCTTTTGTTTAAAGGATGCTTCAGGATTTTAAAATTTGAGGGACGATCTAGCTTCATTTTCCAACAATACTTTAGAGGTCCTAGTTTGCTCAACACTGACATTTATTTTTTTAATTTTCCAGAAGTAGTATCCATGAGTACATGTTCACCTATTTCAGTATTTTAGATTACAGATAAAATTTCCTACATGGCATTAATTCACTTCAGTAATTGCATTATAGCTCTTACATTATTATTATTCTCCTTGCAGGTTTATTTTAATCTACCAGATAAAATATAGTGAAATCCCAATTTTCTACTCTGGAAGACCTTCTCTTCTCATTCTACAGTCTCTCCCTAAGTGATATAATCTCACCAGAGTTTCACACACCTCCAACTGCTCAACATACTTAAATCTCCAATGATAGCCTCTCTGCTAAGATAGAGTTGACTATCCAGTCCCCTGTTGGAGTGTTACAAGGCATCCCAAATTAGAAATTTACAAAGTAAGGCTTATGATCTTTCTCATCTAAACATATTTCTCATCCAAATCGCAGCATCACTCATCTTTTGCATTGCCAGAAACGTAGGAGTTGCCATTGTTATCTATATGTTGCATGGCTGCTCTTGACAATCTTTTCCCACATTTTATTTTATATCCTAAATATCCTCAGATCCAATTATTTTCACCTCTGCTCTTACTATCCTAGACCAAAGGTGCAATCAGCCAAGATGACTTCTTGTAATACCCTTTGATCATTGAATATTCTTGTCCCCACAGTCCAACTGCTACCCTTCAGGTCTAATTTTGCCTGACTAAGCTAAATGGCATTTATTGCTTCCAGGAAAAATAAATCAAAACCTTTACTGAGTGCTGGCCTTGTCTCTACAGTTCTTTCTTTGTTTTTCTTTTCCAGTTACCATGCAAGATGTTACATTCCACAATGGCCAGAACAATATCTCCCATGCCGTATGATGGTCTTACAAGGTGATGTATGTTCCTCCCATCCAGAGGTGGCATCTAAGTTTCCTCCCATTGGATCTGGTCAGACCTCTGACCACAATCTTAGCTTTTTCGATTCTATTCAATGACCACAGCCTCTGACCCTGCTTGCCCTGAGCTCCCTAGACAAAATAGTAAATCAAAACTAACATTGCTTCCTGTGGGTTGATGGTAGAGATTACAGGCACCAAGCTAAAGGATGGAGGTTCTTCTTATGTTTCCTTTTAATTCACCTCTGCAGAAACTGGATGGATCCTAGAGAACTATAAACTATCACAGACTCAGATAATATTTCAGATGCTGTGCTGGACTTGATATTGTTGCTAGAGCAGATTAATAAGGACTTAAGTACATAATGTGCCATTAATTTGGTAAATTTATTATTTCCCATTTGCATTAGAAAAAGTGACCAGAACAGCTTGAACTTACATTAGAACATTAAAATATTCATTTACATGTTTTTCTCAGAGATAAGTTATACCTGCTGCTCTGTCAGAAGTGGATCATCTGAACATCCCACAGAATATCACCTTGATGATATCAAGCTGATTGGACAGGACCAACAGGAGGTGGTAAGTACATTGGAGGCCCTGATAAGACACATGCACCCCTGAGATGAGAAAATAAATCTATGAGGATTCAGGGACGTGGCATTTCTGTGAAGTGCCATAGAGATCCATTTGTCAGGAGCCTAAGGGAATATGTCCTTCAAATCCGAAGACAAATGGATGCATCTTGCAAAGTACCATAAAGAAGGCTACTTTGACCAACTTACTTAAAAATTCGGGTGCATATTAAATTTCTGGCTCTCCACATTAGTCTCTTGCTACCCAGATTTTACTTTTGTACATGGTACTTCCTACTTTTCTAGCATGCTAAAGAATTTACTTATTTTACTGTCTATTAAATATCGCCAGTTTTCTTCTGCTCGTATGTAAGGTCCACAAGGACAGGGGTCTTCAAAATGTATCCCGTATACCTGTATCAGTGATTGGAATATAATAAGTGCTTAATCAATATTTTTGAATGAATTAATTAATGATTTTCATATTTTAATAATAATTATTATTTGTCTAGGTAAGTAGATTAAAATAACCTAGTCTGCCATTGGCAAATTGGAAGTATTTAATTTTATTTTATCTGTACTAATAAGAATTAGAGAGCTGCATATTCTTTATAATCAAATTTTAATTTAATATAGTAGAAAAAAGTGGGTCAATTAAATGTTATTTTTAACTGGCTAATTATATTCTGATATCAGAAATGTTGATATTATGTTGCTTTTTGGCAAAGGTGACAAGTAATATTTCATTAATATTTAAAATTATATTTTCTAACTTTGAACCAAGATGCTCAGATTTAGCATAAATATTTCACCAGTGAAATTTTCCAAATCATCCATTAAACATATATTACGTTTCCTCTTCCTGGCTACCCTGTGACTTGTCTTTGTTTAGCATTATATACCTCCAAACATACCCTTAATCACCAACACCTGGTACTCTACCACTCTCCTTCTTAGCCACCACTTTTCTTCCTTTCTAAAGTCCCTTATCTTCTATAGACAAATATACTTTCTGGTGAGTACTGGTCATTGTAAAGTTTTTAAGAAAATGAAATGTTAGTGATCCTTTTCGCATTATGGGCAGGCTGAAGTTAGAAATGAATGAGATATTCTGCACTGGAAAATCCCAAAGTATAACCAAATGGAATCTGTTTTTCTTAAAGATTTTGTCACTTTTCCCAGTCCCAGAAAGGACTTTGCTGCCTCTTATAGTTTTCTTAGGTTAGTCTCAGGCTGAAGAGAAGTCTCCAGCTAAGAACCCTTAGCAACACACTCACTTGCCTTTTTCATGATGTGTTTTTGGGAGGGAAAGTAGCAGTAACATTGTCTTTCAACTGATTCTTAATTTTTCTCTCTGCCACCCTGTTTCTGCTTCTACTTCTCTCTCTCCCCCATCTTCCTTCCCCTTTCTCCTCATCTTTTTCTTCATCTAGTCTGCTCCTTAATCTGTAATATTTTTGGCCTAATAACAAATTCTTACTATTGCTTTGCAAAAAAAGTTTCATCGTTGAAAATCATTTGGGAAACAGTTAATTTTATGACATCCCTGAAAAAATTTTTAATTCATTAAAATTGTAAAGCCTTTGAGTTGTGTATTTTTTTTTAGTAACTCACTGTTTGAAAATACTTGTACTGTTTCCCCATTTTTCACATAATGTATCCTGCATATGTTCATGCATGCAAAATAATACACATCTGTGCCTATTAAAATTCACAGTAGAAATCAGAACATTCCATGCATACTTTTTATTAAGTGCTTTTTGCTCAACATTATTATTTTTCCATGCTAATACATATAATGCAATCATGATTTTAATTGATCTTCATTATTCACTTAATGCTTCAGAATGATTTAGTTAAGTTAGTTTTAAGTTACCTATATAATATTTACCTATTAAAGGGTGATACCATATACAAATATTATTATTCATACATTTTTGTACATTATTCAAATTATTCCCTAAGGATATATTTATAGTAAATTAATTGATATACATTGTCAGCTACAGCATGACTAAGGAAATAAATAATGAGGTTATAATCCTGAAAATAATTTTCTTTGACAAAGTGCAACATTCTAACTTAATTTTTTATCACATAAAACAAAAGTTATAAAAAGTAGTTTTATATTTGCTGTAAAGTAAGAGTTGTTGTTAAGGCACCCATGAATTACCATAATATAATCTGTACAGTTAATAACACATGAACAGGTATCAACCTAGAGTTGATGATATTTAACATAACCTATGAAAACAGAGGAGTTATAGTGTAACATGTAGAGGTATGGGATAGAGCAGTTGACAATGTCATTCACATAAAGATAAAATATTTAACTGATACGATACAATATGTATGGCTATAATGTTATTGTATTAGGGTTAAAATTATTTTAGCAGTTCTTGCACTATCTCAGAAATGCACTATTCTGAAGAAAGGTATTCTAGACAAAATATAAATAATAAGTGAAAATTTGGCCATAATGTGCGAACAGTGAATCCAGTCCTTGTAGTGATCTTTCAAAAGTTAGAGATCTTGCACAATAAATGACCACAAATGTTTTTTGGTACTTGCAAGGCATCTACCAAGTTGATTCAAAGATTTTATATGAAAAAAGAGTGAGAGTCAGATATCATCTAGTTTTTATCTTACACCCTATCATGTCTTAACTTCTGTTTCATTTCACTCTGAAATACTTCACCAGAAATAATTCATTCTAGCAGCAACTCATTCCATAATCTCTGAATCTGTACTCTATTTGGATGTGTAATATAAATGAAGACAGGAACACACCCGTATGAATAATATCTGTTAATTGGTTTATAGATCTACCATCCCCAAGTGTATATCACAAATCTGTATGATATTCCTGGATCTACTTTTATATTTAGCTTCAGAATATAAGGATGAAAGATGGGTATAATTACGTGGAGCCAGATGGCTCTCTTGTGACTACACATTTACAGAAGCTTTTGCAGATTGTTTATTCCAGCAGAATTTGGAATAATTCAACCTCACATGAGGTTTTTCTGATTTTTTAACTGAAAAACATAGGAAGGGGCTTCCCTGGTGGCGCAGTGGTTGAGAGTCCGCCTGCCGATGCAGGGGACACACGTTCGTGTCCCGGTCCGGGAGGATCCCACATGCCATGGAGCGGCTGGGCCTGTGAGCCTGCACGTCCAGAGCCTGTGCTCCGTAATGGGAGAGGCCACAACGTGCCCACGTGCCACAAAACAAAAACGAAAACAAAAAACAAAACAAAACAAAACATAGGAAGTACTTTGTTTACTTAAATAAGACATCTTTGAGAACAGAACATGTATATTTATAGTTATTATGCATCAAATGCCTCTGGAAAATTTTAAGTAAGACTATAGTTTTGTGTACTGATCTTTTTCCTTTTTAATGATCATTGCTAAGCACATACGAGTCTGTACTATGCAATTAAACTGAAATATTGTTAAGTAGGATCAAGCTATACAGTTGCTGAATGTGTGGTGAAACATGAAGAAGGCATTCACGGTGAGACATACATATTATGGTCAAATCTCAAATACATTTGCTATTGAAATATATAATTAAAAATCAAAATAATCTAATTTTTTTATATTTTATTCCAGAATGTCATCTTTAGTGGGAGTTTGGGGTTAAATTTTATTTTTCTGGTTATTTTTGCATTATGCTTATAATTCAACCATCTTTTAATCATTATATTTGATTACATATGTAGCAAGGGTTTCCTTAGCGTTAATGTTACCAGGAGGCAAAGGGGATGTGAACAGTGAACAGGAATTGTAAAATGTGCATATGAAAGATATCTTCCTCTAAATCCAATGTTGTTCACTTTCTATAAAAGTTCACTCATTTAAAAAAATTAAAAAAAAAAGGGGCTTCCCTGGTGGCGCAGTGGTTGAGAATCTGCCTGCTAATGCAGGGGACACGGGTTCGGGCCCTGGTCTCGGAGGATCCCACATGCCACAAAGCAACTAGGCCCGTGAGCCACAACTACTGAGCCTGCACGTCTGGAGCCTGTGCTCCGCAACAAGAGAGGCTGCGATAGTGAGAGGCCTGTGCACCGCGATGAAGAGTGGCCCCTGCTTGCCTGCCACAACTAGAGAAATCCCTCGCACAGAAATGAAGACCCAACACAGCAAAAAAAAAAAAAAAAAAAAAAAGACTAGATTTTGTGTGAATTTTTTTGTAAGTCCTGGCCTTTAGTTTTCCATGTATGAGAATTTGTAGATCAAGTTTCACACTGACAAGAAATATGACTGAAAGATGTGCTGATCTAAAGATTGAACTACACTTTTTCAGTCATTCTTTTGATTTCATCTCACTTAATCGACATTCTCTAGCCATTTTAGCTTTCAGTGGGAGAAAACACTGACTTTGTGAAAGGGGAAGTGAAATATGAAGGTTTATGTTAATCTCAGTGTCCATTGTTGGTGATTCCTATTTCTCTCCTGTGCCAGCTCTTTGAACTTTCCTTACTGACCAATACAAACCTAACTCAGAAGGGAATATGAATTCTTTTGGTCACAGATTAATTTGGATATCTGTTTTTTTGGAACAGTTTTCTTTGGTTTATTCCTTTCATTATTCCCTCTCATTCCTATATCTTGGACAACTATTTCTCCACTGGTATCATGCCAACCCTTTCTACAGATGCAAGCTTATCACATACTCAAGAAACACTATCCTCCATTGCTTCTGAGTTCACATGATTTTACTTCTTTCTATTTCACTCTAACCTAATGTAGAATGGGAAAGATAATTCTACAGTATTTCTTATTGGGCCTTCCAACGTTAGAGTGGAGACAAAATTCCCTTTCTTACTCCTCCATCTTTATGGATGAGAGCAGGATTATAACTACCTAGATAAGGAAAAGGAAGCAAATATAGATTAAATAAAGCTTCTGCCACAGGAAAAAATAAATGTGTGTTCCACTCATTCACCCTAAGTAAATTTTTGGCAGGAGAAGAAGTAGTATGTTCTTAAATGTGTGTTTGATCTCCCTCCCCTCCTCTGGACCTTCATACTGGTAGTGGTGGAGGTTAGATGGAGGTTAGATAGGTCATGGAGAAAGCTATGAGAGGGACTTAACCCTTCTTTCTTTTAAAATCTTGGTTTGAGAACCATACAAAAATTAGTGGCAGTAGTTAGATAAGCAGTGACATAGCGTTCCTGAGCAGAATAGCCTAAGGCAGTTCTCCTGGGAACCTACAGCCTGGATGTAATGTGGAAGCGACCCTGAAGTTGCTCCATATCCCCAGGAAGGATACAGGTGGTAGCTAAGAGTCTGACTGACTAGCTTTTCAGTTAGTAGAATAGAAGAACTGCATTGGGATAAAATGGCTTTGAACTTTGAGTGTGCTAGGTGATCTGATTGGCCCTGGAGGAGGTGGATTTACTATGAGGCTAATGAAACTGAAACTTAAGAGCCCCTCAGTATATGGGCTCCTTCAAAGGCCCTAATTTTGTATCCAAAATTATTGTGTTATTTTTCTCTAAAAAATTACCTAAAATTGCATAAGCTCTGCAACCACAGAACATGAATCCCACCCTGGGTCCAGGGATTAAATGTGAATTACCGGATATTAAGTGTAGGGGTAAGGAGGTCTCTCTCTGTGGGAGACCAAAGCTAAACCACTAAGACACAATTAAGAGAATATATCATTAGCTAACTATGGACTACAGCAGTAGACACCAGAATGTTATATATGAACAGGACCAATCAAAACTTATAGGACCAAAGCAAGATGCCCTACTGCAAGGCAGCATAATACCAGAAGTCTTCCCTTCATCCAAATGCCATGATGACTATAAAATTTCTCTATACATACGTGTAATCTCTGTGAAGGGAAGGAGATTTGAAGATGGAGTTGAAAATTTGAATTAACTGAATATGTACTTAATGTAATATTCATGGATCTAAATGTTTATTGAGAAAAATGGAATTGCAGTAAAATAAACTGACCAGAGAATTTAAGTTAGATCATTCCAGAATAGGCCCAAAGTATAAAATAATACATATACAATGGAATATTACTCAGTCATAAAAAGAAACGAAATTGAGTTATTTGTAGTGAGGTGGATGGATCTAGCGTCTGTCATACAGAGTGAAGTAAGTCAGAAAAAGAAAAACAAATACCGTATGCTAATGCATATATATGGAATCTAAAAACAACAAAAAAAAGTACTGATGAGCCTAGTTGAAGGACAGGAATAAAGATGTAGACGTAGAGATTGGACTTGAGGACACGGGGTGGGAGGGGGAAGCTGGGGCGAAGTGAGAGTACCAATGACGTATATACACTACCGAATGTAAGATAGTTAGCTAGTGGGAAGCAGCACCATAGCACAGGGAGATCAGCTCGGTGCTTTGCGATGACCTAGAGGGGTGGGATAGGGAGGGTGGGAGGGAGACTCAAGATGGAGGGGATATGGGGATGTATGTATGCATATGGCTGATTCACTTTGGTGTACAACAGAAACTGACACAGTATTGTGAAGCAATTACACTCCAATAAAGATCTATTAAAAAAAGAATGTATTTACAAAGAACCTTCCTGTTTGGAAAATGACCAGGAATGCACAAATAAAACTTTCTTCTTTCAATGAAAGCTTCATGTGTCTTGGAAATCTATCAGCGGGCCGGGAAAATTTTAAAACTTTTGAAGGCACAGCTGACTACCACGTCCTAAACGACTCAGCTGGCCATTAGTTAACTATGGTTGCTCTAATGAATTACCAAAAACTTGGTGGCTTTAAAAAAACATCAATTTATTATCTTATAGTTATACAGATTGGACATCCACACATGTCCACCAGGCTAAAATCAAGGTAATGGCAGTCTGCATTCCTTCCTGGAGGCTCTGGGCGAGGATCTATCTCTGATTTTTCTAGCTTCTTGAGGCCTCTCAACTTTAACCATAGCATTAGGCCTTAGTGGTGGCCAGGCAGGGAACTCCCTGCCTTCAAGTAAAATCATCTTTTGTTTTATCTGCCTAAATAAATAAATTAAATTTAGCACCCCAATTAACATCTTATTTTCTTATTCACCGTAATCATTAGTGGATTCAAATCACAGCTACAGTTGAGTTGGGAGTACTTGCAAGAGCACAGGTACAGTTTCCTGGTACTGAAATGCCTCCCTGCAGATAAGCCTCACTTCTTGTCACCAGGGGCATCTCATGCAGGATTGTGAACTAGAAGCTGTGCTGGGACTCTCAGTGAAGATCTTGAGGCTGCAGATGCTGCATGTCCTGTCCTGCATTTTTTCTTAAGTAAATCTAGCGTTAGGATAAACTCATCACATCCTGGAAACTCGTTTGCCCGTGTGAACCTGATTTCACTGTTGGTTGTTGTTTACCATAAGGATGCCATGTTCAAATTGTTATTTCTGTGATATATGTGAATAATTTTATTTTTATTTCTGCTTTACTTAATGTCACCTTAATCATTAAACATATTGTATTTCATATTTTCTGTACTTTAAATTTTAATTACTGCTTCTCTTTTAAGAATTACCTGTTAATACAAAGAAACATGTCATTATTACTCATTTCCTAAACTGATTTTTAAAATTTTATTTTCCAGTTTTAACTTTTACGCTTTCCCATAGAAATTTTAGGTTATTCTTGTTGATTTCTTGCCACGTATCTGTTTTGCATTAATTTTATTTCAAATTTTACGTAATCGCTTATAATTTAGGCATATTTTATTATTTTATTGCTATTGATACATATTGTTTCATATAAGCATAAACTATTGAAAAAATGGAAAACTCTAGAAAATTATATAGGAAACAAAAATCATCTCTTGTTTCCTACCTCTCTTTTGTCTCTAAGTACAAATATAGTTATGTTCTTTCCCCAAGAAAGAACTGATTTTAAAGTGTACAAACTCTTTAATTTTGTTTTTCTACATATTAAATATTTTTAATGTGATCTTTTATGGGCAAATATTTTAAAATATAGCTTCTACTTATAATAAGTTTAATGTTTCACCAAATTTTGGAATTTTATGTCATTTCCAGCTTTTGCTGTTACAGAAATGTTATTATAATATTTGGTCCAATACAGAAATTATATTGTGTAAAGTAAATTAGTTTCTGAGTATATCTGGATCATTTTCAGTCTTCCATAAATTACTGTTTATAAGGTCTCTTCTTTCTCTTAGATTCTGCTAGTGCAAGAGAATCAATCTACCAAATGCCATAATGTCAGAATTTGACATTTATACATAAATACCTAAAAGCTTCATGTAGTAAATGAACATGTCTATTTAAAAGCTCAAGTTTGTAATATTTTGTATTTTTAGACTTAGTTACAGATAGACTTTGTGGGAGGATAAAACAGAGTTTTTGTTCTTATTATTTTTATAAAAAGAATAAAAGGAATTCTATTTTCTTCATTCTTGGAAGGTAGTTAAGCTTTGTGTTCTGAGTCCATCTAAGCTTGGTAAGTGACTAAGAGGTTTTTTTGTTTGGTTTGGTGTTGTTTTAAATTTTAGGACATTCAAACTGAAATTGTTACATACTCAAATGAAAGTTTCCACATTTTTTGTTGATTTGTTTTGGGTGGTGTTTACCAACGAAAATAAAGTTTTACTGTTGTTGTTTTCAGAATTTTTCCTAATTCTGGGGAACAGATTTTTATTTTTCAGCTTTTCAGTATACTGGAGTACAGAGAAGAACCTCTCTGTCCATGCATGGTGCCATGGAAATAGAAGACTGGAAGTGAGAATGTCTACAAGGTATCATTAGGGAAGCTTGAAATTAGTCAGGTTCCACCTAAGCAAAGACCCCGGAGATCTTAAACAAACCTTGACAAAAAATATTTGCCTTTTGAAGATGAGCACAACAGCCGTGGCCAGGGAGGACCAAGACCAGGGTATCTTTTTTGAATAATTATGACAGCTGAGGCTATTGAATAATCCTAGGTAGGAGGAGGTCCCACCATCTCCTGAACATTGAGATATAATACCCTGTCCACTGGGAAGGTATGGCTCCAAAGTAATTTTATTCAATTGAGGTAAATAAATACATGTGCAGTTGAGTGGTAATCACTTTTGATATATCTTCTGTTATGTTTTGTATGTGATAACACTGGCAATAATATCCATAGAAAAAGTTGAATTTCTACTAGCCATACTTGCTGTCCCCATCCAGGGAATATATGGGAGACCTCTTTGTTAGACTTTTACCCTAAAAATTGAAGCCCTTCCCTTAGGATAACAATAATCTCCCTTCTCAATAGAAAATCCTTACTGCAAAGGAAATTTCAAGAAATAACTAGCAGATATGTGAATTTTATCATACTACGTAACTATGAATTTCTTTTGAACCTCTGGGATCTATTCTCTTGTTGATATTTATCTTTTTATTCAGTACCATAATAGGCCACTTCCTGAGTCTCCTGGTGTTTGAGGAAACAACACTCTAGCTTACTTGTTCTAGAAGCAAAATCTTCCTAGTCAATCTCTGGCACCAAAAATATGTTTTCCTAGCTTCCCTGTTTCACTGTGTCAGAAATTATCCTTCATTTTATCTGAAAAATCTATCCAGCTTTTAAAATTTACACTTTTATTGCCTCTGCCTTGATTAGATTCCCTCATTGTATTCTGTTCTTCCCTTATCATTGTAGATCTCTTTGTAGTCAACTCTGTTGGACAGGTATCTTTCATTCCCTTATTGCTTTATTCATTTTATCTCCATTCAGAGAATATCTTTGTGAAGCAACCTGCTTTTCTATTAAATATACATAAGGGCCATTAATGTCAATTCAGCAGAAGTCTCGGTCTGCTGGAAAAGGGATGCATATAATTCACATGTAGTTGCGGAGTTGATTATTCATCACATTTCCTGGCACGTGATGGTTTTTAATAAATTATGTCTCAACCTTTTAAGTTTGTGGGCTGAGCTTTGCATGAATACACATTCACAATATCTAGCACCAAGTACCAAAGAAACGGCTATTAGTGACATCACTGAATCACTCACCTCAACAAATCTCTGTAGTCATATATGTTATGTTTGAAAGTTTTGAGGTTTGGAGGTTTTTTCCCTATGAACGTTTAACTTTTAAAAAATTTTTTTTTCTTTTCCGGCAGCAGATGAGACATGTACTTTGAAGAAACATTGTAGCTACTACTTTTCAGAGCCTTGCTCAATGCTAATAGAAGTTTGGAGTAATCTGGTGATAGAGAGGTATATGACACATCAAGGGTAGATACACTCAGATAATACTTTGTTTTGGAAATGAGACTCTGGGTTCTTAACAAAAAGGAAAGTGCAAAAACTTTTTGTCCTTTGATTTAGTTTTTATGTACCCTAAATAAGGAGAAATTGAGAGAGAGATGTCAGGGAAAAGGAATTTAAGGTCTCACTTTATGAAAACATATTATGGGAAAGAATAAGTAAGTAAATACCAATCTATCAAATACAGTGGAATGTTATAACTTTATTAGATTGTTTCCTAATAGATTTTATGTTTCAGCCTCTCCATATGCTGTATAGTTTAACTTATTATTTGGATAAGGAGTTCTATTTTGATTAAATGTTTTATTTAATTTACTATATCTTCATCCTGCAAACAGTGACTGCATGTTAGGCATCAGTCCATGTTATTAGGAATATAAAGTCAACAAGGCCACAGTCCTGGCTCTTAAAGGTGTTTCCAGTGTAATAAAAGGCAGTGACAAATAAGCCTTTTACAACATATTGTAAGTGCTACGACTAAGGAATGCACAGTTTTATTATAGTACAGATTTGGGCCTGCAGATCCAAATTTTAGATTGTAGAATAATTCCTGGAAGAGGTGACATTTGGGCTGAATTTTGAAAGATGACATAATATTTTAGTTTAACAAATACCCTTTGTATGTAGTATAAGTAAAGCACCACCACATTATTACTCTAGCTTGGATATATTCCTATCACTTCTGTCTGGTACCTTGTCTCCTTTTGTGTGCCATAGCCTCTTGGTGGACTCTACTTCACACTGTTGGCATGAGGGACATGGGGAAGGTAACTGATTTCAGAGCCTGTGATTCATTGATTTAATTTCAATTCTCAAATTCTTAATTTGTTTCGCTTATACAGTTAGTGTTGCTTGGTGTGCTCTACATGAATTGTAGTCTAACAAGTTCATTTTTTCCCATTGTTCTTAAAGTTAAATATCCAAGAGACCTAACCAACAACAGTGTCAGGTTACCTTTGATAATAGTTCGGATGTTCTTATTTTAGACCAGGCATGCCTAGAGATCAATGGGTAAGTAAATGTCAAATAATGATTTCGTGCTTTTGTTACAATTCCCAATGTAAGGAAGATGATTAGCTGGTTTATGAACCAAAGGTTTAATAAATTCCAATATATTCATTGACAGCCATGTCTTTATCTCCTGTCTCCTAACAACAAGCAGTGGTTCTTAACGGAGGAGGGGTGAGTTTGTTCTCCTTCTCCTCCCTCCACACTCACTGAGGGACACTTGTTAGTATCTTAAGACATTGTTGGTTTTCAGAACTTGAAATAGGTCTGCTATTATCACCCAGTGGGTAGAGACCAGGGATGCTGCTAACCATTCTGCAATGCATAAAATGACCCCTCAGAACAAAGACTTATCTAGTCCCAAACTGTGATAGTTGTAAATTTGAGGAAACTTGCAACAAAGTAATACAGTTTTTCTTTTGTGTTCCAAAAAACCTCTCTGCACTTCATCTTGCTCATGTTACATCATTAGCATAAATACATTTACATTCTTTTGATTAGTAAAAATTAAATGTACAAGCTATAACATTTTTAGACTTTGTAAGGTGAAAAAGGAAGTTTACAAGAGAAGCCTACAGTATTTTTAAGCTTATGAAAGATGATGTAATCTTAAAGATTCTAATTTTCCCATAACCCAAAGATTTTTGCTACATAGTATGTAAAACCATGAGACTCTTGGCTGCTTGCCTAGTATGAGACGAGAATGTAGATGCTGCTTTGTAAGCATTTATGTGAGTTCAGATTGTGTAGATAACAGTGCATTCCTTGGCACTATCAGACACAAATAAGCTTTACTGACATGGGTCTTTTTACAAGTCCTCCATACATACATAGTGTGTCTTTTCTGGAATCAAAAAAACAAATAAAATAGTCATTTGAGATCTATCTTGTGCAGTAACAATAATTTTCATGGTTGTTTAATTTGAGACTTGTCAAAGAGAAATCACACTGGGCACTTTCTTTTGTGTGTGTGTGTGTTTTGGGTCTTCGTTTCTGTGCGAGGGCTTTCTCTAGTTGCGGCAAGCGGGGGCCACTCTTCATCGCGGTGCGCGGGCCTCTCACTGTCGCGGCCTCTCTTGCTGCGGAGCACAGGCTCCAGACGCGCAGGCTCAGTACTTGTGGCTCACGGTCCTAGTTGCTCCGCGGCATGTGGGATCCTCCCAGACCAGGGCTCGAACCCGTGTCCCCCGCATTAGCAGGCAGATTCTCAACCACTGCACCACCAGGGAAGCCCACACTGGGCACTTTTTAAGCAAGGAAGCCTTTATTCAAGACTATTGCAGTAGGAGTCACAGCTATTGCAATAGAGGAGAGATTGAACTGGATTTTCCTGAAACAAAAAATTGAAGAATGTTTAAATATTTGGGGCGAGTTAATGGAAGAGTACTGACATTAAGAAGGAGAACGGTAAATGGGATTAAGCCATCTGTGTTTGCTAATTGTCACTGAAATGAGGTTCCTACCCTCTCACTGAAACTGAGAAATAGAAGTGCTGTCCCCTCTGATGACTACATTTCAAAGGGGTGCTCCCAAGTTCTCAAAAAAGATGTTTTCTGGGTTATGGAAGATTTACATCTCAAAGGAGCAGAGAAAGTACTTACAATTGCCGGTTTTCTAAAGTAAATTTTCCAAGAAAAGGGAAGTCTTGGGCCTATAGTCAGGAGGTAACCTGTCTCAAGTTTAGTTAAGCTGAGGGGAACATGAAGACTATCATGGTTAGACTCTAGTAAAACAAATCATTAGTTAGGAAAGATTGAACTAACAGCATGGAATTCTACTAATTTTATAAACAATATATTCAAAATTGTATAAGGATGACTTTTAATATGAATACCAATACCTATTTTTGAATGTTTAAAGGCTTAATGTATTTAGAATTTTAAAGTAAGAAGTATGCATTTTATAAAATGAAAAGATATCTATGGAGGGAAATATTAAGTCTTTGATTAAAGATGAAATAAACTTTAATTTGAAAACCAACATCTTCCATTATCTGCATTTGTGTATCAGAATTATTTTCATCCTGACTTTATGTTGTTTCACAGATATTACAGAACGTCTTCTTTGTTCCCAGGCTTTTTCTTATTCCAACCTCTTGTAAAATAGAAGGTTGTTTTCTAGTGTGGCAGGCTTCGAAGATGGTCCCCAAGATTTCCATGTCTTGATGTATTCATACTGTAGAATATTCTCCCCGTGAAGCTGGACAGGACCCATGAATATAATTGAATGCTTGTTCCCTTGGTTAGGTTACATCATATAGCAAAGGTAATGCAATAGACAATCCCATGATTACATTATATTTTATGTGACTTTGTTGTAGTGAACTGAAGAAAAATTTTCCTACTGGCTTTAATGAAGTTAACTACTTTAAAGTTACATGGCTGGGATCTGAGGGATGGCCTCTGTGAGCTGAAAACCACCCCTGACCAGCATCCAGCAAGAAACAAGGGACCTCATTCCTATACCACAAGGAGCTAAATTCTGTCAACAGCCAATTCCAATTCTGAACTCACCTTGGAAGAGAACGCTGAGCCTCAGGTAAGACCATAGCCACAGTTGACATCTTGATTTCAGTCTGATAAGACCCTGAACAGAGAACCTATGTAACCAATGTTCTGATATACAGAAACTGTGAAATCATAAATTTGTGATGTTTTAAGCAACTAAGATCATGGCAACTTCTATGCAGCAATAGAATATTAATATATCTAAGAGTATATATATATGTATATTTTTTGTTGAAGTATAGCTCATTTACAATATTATGACAGTTTCAGGTGTACAGCATGGTGACTCAGTTTTTTGCAAATTATATTGCATTATAGATTATTAAAAGATATTGGGTACAATTCCCTGTGCTATACAGTAAATCCTTGCTGCCTATTTTATATATCCTGGTTTGTATCTATTAATCTCATATCCCTACTTTGTCCCTCCCCTACTTCCTCTTCCCTTTGGTAACCTTAAGTTTGTTTTTATGTCTGTGGGTCTGTTTCCATTTTGTGTATATTTTAGATTCCACATATAAATGATATCATATAGCATATGTCTTTCTCTGACTTATTTCGCTAATCATAGTATTCTCTAGTTGCATCCATGTTGCTGCAAATGACATTATTTCATTCCTTTTTATAGCTGACTAATATTCCATTAGATATATATAGCACATCTTCTTAAGCCATTCATCTGTTGATGGGCACTTGGGTTGCTCCCAAGTCTTGGCTATTTTAAATAGTGCTGCTATGAACATCGGAGTCATATATCTTTTCAAATTAGTGTTTTCATTTTTTCCAGATATATACCCAGGATTAGAATTGCTGGATCATATGGTAGTTCAATTTTTAGCTTTTTAAGAAACCTCCATACTGTTTTCCATAGTAGCTGCATCAATTTACATTCCCATCAACAGTGTAGCAATGTTTTTACTGCAAATGATTTTTCAGTCTCTGCAGACTGAATATAAGTAATTCAGATTTTAAATATTATCATCTTTATCAGCTGTTTTTCTAACAACAGTTGTTTTCTCCAATGAAGTTCATGAAATACACCTTGCTGTAGTTATTACAAAAGGGAGGGCATTCCTTTCTCTTTTCATGGTCATACTTAACTAGCATTTCTCTCTGTGTGTCTTTGGCCCAGATGATTCTGTTCAGTATTCTAGCCATACTAGTGTGGTGATAGAAGTCTTTATAGATGTGTTGCTCAGACAAGAATAACTTAGACATTGTGGACCAAGCTAAAAATGGATTTTCCTCTTTGGATGGAAACACAGGTCCAGTTAAAATTTATATGAAATGCTATTAAATGTTCAGTCAGGCATTTTGGTAACTCAAGATTTCCTCATTCAAATAGTTTATGCTAAAATCATGAGCAAAAATAATACAAGTTTCATAAGAAAGGACATGATTTAATATTAAACCAGTTTCATATTTCATATTAGAAAAATGTAGTTTGCAATATTAAAATACTTTCTCTTTCTATCAAAATAGAATGAGAAAATGAGACTGAAATTTTCTTTTTTGGGAAGACAGTCTTCTATGCTCCTGCAATTATGTGAATTACATTACATTTTCTAGGAAAATAAGGACAGTTAGAAACATAAGAATGATTTGAGAATGGACCAAGGTGAAGAATTTTATCTGATATCCAGAGCCACTTGCTGAATAATGCTGAATTTGGTTACTAAACTAAAAAGGAATGCCATTGTCTTAACCACGTGTCACCCTCTTTGTTCCACCTCCATTCTGTTTACTAGCCTTTAAGTTTACATTTAATAGAATTAATATCTGACACATTGAGTGAATCAATTTTGTTGACTTGAACTTTGTCCTCAAGGTTTTAATGATAAAATCCAGCTCACTGCAGAGAAGCTATTTCTGTACTTTGTACAGCTATGTAATTTTCTTGTTAGATAATATCTAAATATAATGTGTTTGAAATGATCCCCATACCTAGAGTAATTTGTATACATGACACTGTTCATTCTCAGTTCTTGCTAAGGTGTAAGTAAGTAAGTAAACATAAATATTCTGGTATGTACACATGTAAGACTCATAGGACATAGGTATATACATAAACAAATACATACATTAGAATACATATGGAGATACACATAAAATTTTTTAAGTGTGAATAAATACACACAGAAATAGTTTGTCTTTAAAAGTAAATGTAACGACATTTAGATATCCTTCAAATCACTGAAGCTGGGGGAATAGAACATTCGTTCTAAAAATGAAAAACACAGTGTGAGTTAGTAGAAAATGAAGTAGCTTGGGAATAATTGGATTTAAATTGTCATCTTATTTTTGTCACTAGCTTGCTATATGATTTGGGGTAATTATCTAACTGATCTGGGGTTATTACCTAACTTACCTGGGTCCTAAATATCCCCAATCATAAAATGAGAGGGTTGAGTAACACCAGAATATGTCCCTAATGGTTCTTGTGGAACATATATTCTCCTTGAGATAATAATAGTATTCTGCAGGCAAGAAAAAAGTGTCCTGTGGTCAAATAAGTTTGGAAATGCTGAGTTAAACAAAGTAAAAGAGCTTTCTTCAGTGCATGACTTTTTAGAGTCTTTAAAATGCTAATGTGTATTGAAACTCTGTGATGAATTTTACTATTCAGTGATTCTCCAACTCATTTTACCAACTTATTTTTACTGTATTTTTTGCATAAAACCAGATAAAATCCAGTGGGGTCAGTGTTTTCTGAAACAAATTTGGGGAAAAATTACTCCAGAAATCTTATTAGTAAAAAGCAAGAGAAATATCATACCCTAAAAATAGCCATAATACTCATATATTACCTACACAGTGAATGAATTTTTGCATGTAAAGTAAATGATAAACTGAGTGTATGCAGAAAATGTTTTAATGTTATTTAATATAAAAGATATCTGCCATGATGACTCTAATTTACTCTTCATTGTGTTTAAATATATCCCTTTTTATTGAGGTAGGATCAAAGCTTTAAAATTTCTTAGTTAAAGTAGGATTCTCTAACATTTCTGAGTTCTTTAAATAGTCACTTTATCAGCTAAGCTGTATACTTTAATTCCTCTCTCTCTCTCTGTGCATATATATGCATATATATATATTATATACATAAAAGATATATACATATCTTTTCCATTTAACAATAAATAGTCAATTTATCAGCGAAGCTGTATACTTTAATTCCTCTCTCTCTCTCTGTGCATATGCATATATATATATTATATACATAAAAGATATATACATATCTTTTCCATTTAACAAGCACAATTTAACACAATGATTTTCAATCAATGATTGTTTAATCACTGTTTATACTAAAGGACTCATTAGCTTGAAAATTATATAATTCTTCAAAAATGTGTCTCTTTCAATACAGAGCTAATTACCTAAGAAATTCTTCTTAAGAAATGTTAACTGATGAAGTAAAAGTAAATAAGGAACATTTATAGTAACCTATTTTTTAAATTAGTAGGCTTTACTTTTTAGAGCAAGTTCCAGATCTACAGGAAAATTAGGCAGAAAGTACAAAGTTCTCACTTGCTCTCTTTCCTGCACCCTGTTTTTCCTTTCATTGATATCTTGCATTGGTGTGATATGTTGTTACATTTGATGAACCAATATTGATACATTAACTGAATTACATAGTTTACATTGTTTCACTATTTATGTTGTACAGCTTTATGGTTTTGCCAAATGCATAATGCCATTCATCTCCCATTACACTATCTTTTTAACTCAACACAACCATCAGAGTGATCCTTTTAAATTGTAAGACAAATCATGTCAGTGCTCTGTTAATAACTCTTCAATGTCTTCTACTTTTATAAAAGTAAAAATTGAAAGAGATACTTTAGATTCAGTGATACAAATAGGATGAAATTAAAAGTTTGAAATTGTGTATACCATGGAAAGACAAAGAGAAAAAAAAAACACTGGAACATCTCTTAAAATATACCTTAAGAGGAAAACTGTTTTATTTTGAAGAATAAAAGGAATATAGATAGATAGATCAATATAGATTGATAAAGATATGAATAGGGCTTCAAAATACATGAAGCAAACCTTTACATAATTGAAAGGAGAAATAGGCAATTCAACAATAATAGTTGGAAACTTCGAAATCCCACATTCAAAAATGGATAGAGCTACCAAGCAGTAGATCAAAAGGAAACAGAAGATTTGAATAACACTAAAAACCAACTAGCCCCAACAGACATTTATAGAACACTTAACCAATAACAGATGGATAAATATTATTATCAAGTGAACACAAAACATTCTTCAAGATAGACTATATGGCCTTCAAGATAGTCCATAACATGTTTTAATAAATGTAACTAAACTGAACTCATACTAAATATATTCCATGATGACAAAGGAGTTAAATTAGAAGTCAATTATAGAAGAAAATTTGGATAACTCACAAATCTGTGGAAGTTGAACAACATACTTCTAAATATCCAATGATTCAAAGAAGAAATCACTAAAGGAAAAACAGAATGTAGTTTAAGATAAATAAGAATGAAAGTGTAACAAGAAAACTTATGGGATGCAGCTAAAACAGTGCTTAGAAGAAACTTATAGCTGTACATACCAATATTTAAAAAGATATAAAATCAATAACCTAGCATTCCATCTTTTAAAAAAAGAGCAGACTAAACCCAAAGCATGCAGAAGGAAATAAGTAATAAACATTACAAAGGATATAATATTAAAAGAAATAAAGAATAGAAAACCAATAGAGAAAAACAACAAAATAAAAATTTAGTTTTTAAAATGATCCATAAAATTGGGAAATCTTTAGCTAGACTGATGAAGAAAAAATCAGAGAATACTCAAATTATTAAATCAGGAATGAAAGGTGGTGCATCACTACCAATCTTAGAGAAATAAAAGGCATTATAGAAAATGCTGTTTAAAAAATATATGTCAGTAAATTAGATAACTAAAATGAAGTGGATTCCCTTTTCTCCACACCCTCTCCAGCATTTATTGTTTGTAGATTTTTTTGATGATGGCCATTCTGACTGGTGTGAGGTGATA
>NC_041224.1:123911310-123995233 GCF_002837175.3 Physeter macrocephalus | reverse complement strand
ACCCATCTCCTGGAGAAATGGAAATAAAAACAAAAATAAACAAATGGGACCTAATGAAACTTAAAAGCTTTTGCACAGCAAAGGATACCATAAACAAGACCAAAAGACAACCCTCAGAATGGGAGAAAATATTTGCAAATGAAGCAACTGACAAAGGATTAATATCCAAAATTTATAAGCAACTCTTGCAGCTCAATAACAAAAAAACAAACAACCCAATCCAAAAATGGGCAGAAGAACTAAATAGACATTTCTCCAAAGAAGATATACAGATCGCCAACAAACACATGAAAGAATGCTCAACATCATTAATCATTAGAGAAATGCAAATCAAAACGACAATGAGATATCATCTCACACCGGTCAGATTGGCCATCATCAAAAACTCTAGAAATAATAAATGCTGGAGAGGGTGTGGAGAAAAGGGAACCCTCTTGCACTGCTGGTGGGAATGTAAATTGATACAGCCACTATGGAGAACAGTATGGAGGTTCCTTAAAAAACTACAAATAGAACTACCATACGACCCAGCAATCCCACTACTGGGCATATACCCTGAGAAAACCATAATTCAAAAAGAGTCATGTACCGCAATGTTCATTGCAGCTCTGTTTACAATAGCCAGGACATGGAAGCAACCTAAGTGTCCATCAACAGATGAATGGATAAAGAAGATGTGGCACATATATACAGTGAATATTACTCAGCCATAAAAAGAAATGAAATTGAGCTATTTGTAGTGAGGTGGATGGACCTAGAGTCTGTCACACAGATTGAAGTAAAGTCAGAAAGAGAAAAACAAATACCATATGCTAACACATATATATGGAATCTATAAAAAAAAATGGTCGTGGAGAACCTAGGGGAAAGATGGGAATAAAGGCACAGACCTACTAGAGAATGGACTTGAGGACACAGGGAGGGGAGAAGGGTAAGCTGGGACAAAGTGAGAGAGTGGTAGTGGTATGGACATATATACACTACCAAATGTAAAATAGATAGCTAGTGGGAAGCAGTCGCATAGCACAGGGAGATCAGCTCGGTGCTTTGTGACCACCTAGAGGGGTGGGATAGGGAGGGTGGGAGGGAGGGAGACACAAGAGGGAAGAGATATGGGGACATATGTATATGTATAACTGATTCACTTTGTTATAAAGCAGAAACTAACACACCATTGTAAAGCAATTATACTCCAATAAAAACGTTAAAAAGAAAGAAAAAAAGAATAGTGCAAGAAAATATTAAAACAACAGAGTGCCGTTATAGAACAGACATATAGTAGGATCAAGTTTCAGAATAATAATATCTGTGAATGTACAATGCACTCCATTTAGAATACGGATGCGTACGGTAATGATTTTGTCTAAGGGGTTTTCAGTGTAACACGGTATCTTTTATAATGGTCAGTGTTCAGTCTAATACTTGATACAAATTAGTTGAAGTGACCCACTCAGGGCTGTTTGGTGCACAAACACAGACTTGGCTTTATTTGTTCCCTCTAACTTCACATTTTTGCTGTACATCAGTGTATACTGTTTATAGTGAACTGAAAATAAATAATGTCCTGAAGGAGGACAGAATCTAATATGGTAGAAAAATATATGTACATAACCATAATCCAGGACAGACTATGTTAAGTGCCTTAAGACACAAAGTGCTATGGTTTTACAAAGAGAATATTGAGAGAAATGCATTCCACCTTTGAAAATATAGTGTGCCTCTGGGCCTCACATAGTAATAAACTTTTGCTGAGAATGACATATGTTTATAGGCCAGTGCTGCTATATTTATTACTAATGGTAAGTTTTATGGTTATAAAATTGCAGTAAACATTTTGAGAATATATTTTAATACTGTGATTTTTTAAATAACAAACAAGAATGACTCCATTAATCACTGAAAATTGAACTAATACTATTAATAAATTTTACTGCTTTAAGTTTAGAAGGAATTGAAGAAAATGAAATTTTGCAGTAGTTCTATTGGGAATACATACTGTAACAAATATACAAGTGAAAATAATCCTTAAAAATATTAAGAAAATCTTGATTTGTATCCACCATGGTTGTTCTTCTCACCTGAAGAAACTGCTTTATTTAAAGTATTTTAGCTGTTTCTTAAACTGTTCTATTTGAAAATTTTGTAACAACTTTGCTGCCTATAGATGTATTAGCAGAGACAAACTTGTGAAGGCATTACTGGGATTATAACTATGGGTCATTGAGGGGCACCAATATTTTTCTAGGAGGCAATGATTACCTAACGATTTGAAAATGCATGTCCGTGTACATTCTGGAAGTATTACTCCCATTATAGACTGCCCTTAGAATGGCTTGAAATAGTCCAGCAAAGGAACTGAAAGCTAGTAGAACCTTATTATTGATGAGTACAGAGGCAAGGGCTCCTCAAGGCTTCCACTGCTCCTAGGAAGAGAATCAGACTAGAAGCACTGCAGGAGTTAAACCAAGCTGGTACATAAAAGTTCATAGAAGAAGGAAACTTTGTTATTTGAAGATTCCAAAAGCCTCACTATCTAATCAGGCAAAAATAAACCTTGCAATGAAGATATAACCTCAAGGGTGATCTTTAGGGTATACATTTATTATTTTGTTTCTTTTTCTCCCAAGTTTCCAACTAGGTTCTAACAATAACTTTGTTATTTTCTAATTTACTTAATTAGGTATAGAAATCCATACAAGTAGAAATGGGTTTATGTCTACTTGGGACAGATTCAAAGGTAAACTGACCGTAATATTTCACTTGTGAAAGTGTTTGTTTGAACATAACTATCTAACATGCATAATATCATCATATAGAAAATGTATTTATAATTCAAAACAGAAGTATTCTATCAGATATTTTTACTAACTATAGTATGAAAGGTAACCAACATATGGAAATTACTGCAAATTCAATGTTACTCTAAGTCCATGATATACTTTGTCTCACTTAAACTAGTTCTTCAGTGGAAGTGTTTAGATGTCGATAACAGCGTCCATACTCATGATGTTTTATTTTTAAAATATTATATAAAATTTTGTTAGTAAATGATGGTTCTAGGACCTTATTTAAAATGTCTATTGAATTGATAAATATTTTTGAATGCCCCTCCTTTTTTATGCTAAGTTTACAAAGTTGAGAAATATTTGTTCCTTCTCTCAGCTTATAGCTAGGAGGAGAAGGCCAAGGTATACACACATAATTTGCAATTTAGTATGATAAACACAATAAGAGATGCAAATAAAGGGAGATTTTTGGACCAGAGAAGAGGGAACAACTCTCTCTGACTTTTGCAGCAAGAAAAGATTTTTTTGAGATAGAGTAGCAATTATTCAGGGCCTTAAGAAATAAGTAGAGGAAAAATGTTTTGTAAGAAATGTCCACAGCATTTATTGAAAATGAGGGGGAACAAGAATGACCATAGCATAAGATTTACATTATAACAATTCAAAGTATTAATTCAGTGGCCTTGATTACATTCACAATGTTATGGAACTGTCACCAGTATTTCCAAAATTATTTTACCACTCAAAAAATAATTGTATACCCATTAAGCAAAAATTCCCCATTTATTCCTCCTGGGAGGGAGGCTCCTGGTAATCTGCTTTGTGTACCAATGCATTTTTTTCTAGTTTAGTTTTTTTTTTTTTTTTTTGCGTTACGCGGGCCTCTCACTGTTGTGGCCTCTCCCGCTGCGGAGCACAGGCTCCGGACGCACAGGCTCAGCGGCCATGGCTCACGGGCCCAGCCGCTCCGGGGCATGCGGGATCTTCCCGGACCGGGGCACGAACCTGCGTCCCCTGCATCGGCAGGCGGACTCCCAACCACTGCGCCACCAGGGAAGCCCCTCTAGTTTAGTTTTTTAATCGGAATGGAATCATCCAATATTTGCAATTTTGTGTCTGGCTTATTTCACTTAGCATAATGTTTTCAAGGTTCATTCATGTTGTAGCATGTGTCAGAATTTCATTCCTTTTTAGGCTGAATACTATTCCATTGTTTATATGTACCGTATTCATTTATTCATTCATCGGTTGATGCACATTTGGATTGCTTCCACCCTTTGGCTAATGTGAATAATGCTGCTATGAACATTGGTGTACAAATATCTGTTTGAGTTCCTGTTTTAAATTCTTTTGATTTTTACCTAGGAGTGGACTTGCTGGGCCACATGGTAATTCTACTTTCAACACTTTGAGGAGCTCTCAAACTCTTTTCACAGTGGCTGCACCATTTTACATTCCCACTAACAATATATGACATTTCTATTTTCAATACATCTTTGTAAATCCTTGTTTTTTTTCTGCCTTCGTTGTTGTTATAGCCATCCTACTAGGTGTAACATGGTATCTCATTGTGGTTTTGATTTTCATTTCCCTAATACTGATAATGTTGAGCATTTTCATGTGCTTATTGGTTGTTTCTTATCTTCTTTGGAGAAATGTTGCAAGTGATATTAGTCTATAGATTTATTTTGGTAAACTTCTAAATTAGGATTTTTATAAATGCTATAGTAATTCACAAACAATAATCTGGTAGTTTTTCTTCTTTTATATGCTTAAATAGCATTAAGGTTATCTGCTTTTTAAAGATTTATCAGCGTAAACTCATGACCATATAATTTCTTTAAGGGAGTATATTTTTGAAACTTATTCTACTTATTCTATAAAAATTGTCTATTTAGACTTTTTATTAGTTTTTGGTGAACTTTGTTAAATTACATTTTCTGAGCATATGTTGTTTATACAGATTTTCATATTTATTTGCATAATGGAGATTATAGTGGAGATCAGAAACAGAAGGTAGTCATCACTGAATATATTTTATATATTTGAATGGAATTATATAAATATTTTACATAATAAAAAAATGAAAATGAACTTCTTAAAAACCCTAAGAATTGAAAGTAAACTAAAATTAAAGAATCTTACTTCATATTGAATTGGTGGCACAATATTTTTATAAATAACTATTCCCAGAGATTTAAAATATACTAACAAACTGTACATAACTATTAGTGGGATATATACTAGAAACAAAGAAATTGCAAAAAAGACTTCACCTATAATTAATAAAAATGATATTGTTTGTGAGACTGTTGATACTGTTATTTTGAGGCTGTAGTGTATATATTTGGGGATAAAGCTAATGACTAGTTAAGTTAGTGTTGAGAATAGCATTTTCAGCATGTTTGAGAGGAGATAGGAATTCAAGATTAATGAAGTTAACCAAACACTTTATATAATCCTACTTGTGTAGTGTAAGTCTTGGTATAAACTCATGATATATTTAATTTTTAACAGTATATCATAGATCTTTCTAAAAAATGACCTAGAAACAATGATGAACCTGATAGCACTGAGTGCTCAGAGTCTCTACTAGTTTCTACTAAGAGGAACTAGGGCTCCTTGAATAAACTGATAATTACAGGTATGGGGTAGGAAATAAAGAAGATGAGTTTGGAATATAATATATCAAAAAACCAAAAAACTATGAAAACTCATAGACATATCAAAAGGATTCAGGAACCAGCTTCCCCAAAATTAAGCATGAATATATATATATACTTATATTTATATATACTTACATATATATGTTTATATGTAAATATTTATTTAAAAATATGTATTAGTTGTATATAAATATATACACAAATACATGTATACATATATACTATCTCTCTCTCTCTGTCTCTCTATATATATATATATACATTTAAGTGATTGAAACACATAAAATTAATCCATGATTTAATAATGGCGCTCTAAAAGGGAGAAAAGTGAAAGAAATAAAACTTCATTTGGAAGAGTCTAGGGAAACTTTACACAATTCCAAAACTAGTAAAAAAAAAAAAAAAAGGAAAAAATATCCCTGCGTTTTCTGTAAATTGGTACCTGAAATTAAAAGGAAAAAAAATCATAATGAGAAGTTTTTTAATAAAAATGATATGGCATATAAAGGAAGAAATAATAGAATTAGAACATTGGCATATTGAAGCTCCTAATGATTTAATGTGTCCGGGCCATATTATATACAGATCGCAATATCATGAAAAGACAGAGACCACCAGACATTATGGGACTGCTCACAGAGATACACAACATAACATAATAAAGAAACAAACGCATAGAGAAGAGATCAGATTTGTGGTTACCAGAGGCCTGGGCTGGGGAGAGGGGGAGCTGGATGAAGGTGGTTAAAAAAATACAAACTTGCAGGTAAAAGATAAATAAATACAAGAGATATAATATACAACATGATCAATGTAATTAACATTGCTGTGTTGTAAGAAAGTAGTGAACAGAGTAAATCCTGAGTTCTCATCAATAGGAAATTTTTTTTTCTTTTATTTTGTATATATATGAGATGATGGATGTTAACCAACCTTATTGCAGTAATCATTTCATGAAGTATGTAAATCATTATGCTGTATACCTTAAACTTATATAATGCTGTATGTCAATTATATCTCAATAAGACAGAAAGGAAAAAAAAAGAATCTCACCAAAAGAGAAAAATAAAATTTAAATCTGGTCAAGGCTTTAAGTCTAATTACCTTACCAATTAACAAGAAATACAGGAGATGGATAAATAGGTTAAATCATGGTAAGAGGGAGTAATCAGCAAAATCCACATAATGGGAAACTGTATTAGAAAAATAGTCCATTTTCTTCAACAAATACAAAAAAAAAAAGGGAATTTATAAAATTACAAGAACATTTTTAAAATAAGAGGAAAAAGGAAACAAAATGTCAATGAAACTGAAAGACCAAAGAAATAGGCAAAATTACCCAGAGAATGATCAAATATTAAAGAAAGAAGGCATACATAAATAATATTATATATGTAAAAGGAATATAACTCTTCCTAGAGAAGTGAAATGTTAAAAGCAAATCTTATATAAGAAATTAATGCAAAAATTCTGAATCCTAGACAAATTTATATACTAAATATATGGACTTAAGAGAAAATAGACTATGAAAAGTTTTCTTGTCTACATTTTTCCAGAACAGGATATTTTTAGTTTTTAAGTTACCATGAATTTGATAGGTAAAAATTAGCATTTCATATCTATGTGTATTTTTCTCCTGTAGGAGAGGGAGGCTATTTCCATATATATATGCATCATCTTCTTTTATTTAATATTTTATGAATTGCTTTTTTATATACTTTGCCAAGTTTATTTGTAGTAATTATAGATTAAGGTTGTTAACATTTATTACATATATTAATAATATTTTATGCCAATTTCTCATTTGTCTTTTTAAAGGACTCACAAATTTAGTAACACTCCAGTTATTTATTCAAAGAAAAATTTACTTAATTCTTGATGGTTTAACTGCTCTTTCTTTGGAGCTAACACAGATAGTATAAAAAAATACCTTAACTAAAATTTAACGCAATCACTTAGTACAATGCAATCATTTAATATTCTGTTTAAACAGTGTCTTCATTGTTTAGATTTCTAGCATTGGGCTGAGGATAAGGGATATATAAAACACAATGGGATTACTTTTCGGGCCTTATGAGGGAAAGTATAAACCAATTCCTTTAACACAAAACAAAAAAACCCCACTATTTTATTTATTTTTTAATTTATTTGACCAGAGCCGTGTGGCTTGCAGGATCTCAGTTCCCCGACCAGGGATTGAACCTGGGCCCTGGCAGTGAAAGCCCAGAATCGTAATCACTAGGCCACGAGGGAACTACCTAAATCAATTCTTATAGCTTCTTTCTTGGTACAGGTCCCTTAGGCTGCTTACAGGGGTTATTCTTGTAATCTTGCGGTGAGATGGGATGGAAAGGGATGGGACTTTTAGAAAAAGGAGGAAATCTGTGGGTCTTCCTTAAATTGTAAAATCCTTTATGTCTGACACTAAGGTTGACTTGGGAGGTGCAGTGCAGGAGTCTTACCCAGAGGTAGAGGTAGGAGAATTGGGTATTGATTGAGTGATTCAAATTCCTTCTGGGTGTGCAACAACATATTAATTAACCTCTTTTTATTTTTAAGTACATGATCAACAACATTCTAGTTACCTCAGATGTGCAGATGGACTAGGGAAAAATGAAATATGTTGTCTAAAATTACCCTAGCTAACTCAGAAACCATTCTGCCATAGCAGCAAATACAGAATGACAGCCAAATCTGCCAGTCTTCGTGAGTAACTTGTTTTTGCAAGTAACTATGAAAGACATGAACTAATAGAGCTAGTTAAATTACCAAAATATTCGCATAAACTTATAGACAATTTGCAATAATAGTGTTTTTAATTTTTAAGTTATTTGTTGCAAATATAGTGAACATCAGTGTTAACATGTAAGATATCCACCTCTATTACAAATATTTGAAATCATGACAGACTTTTTATTTAAAATCTAGACCCCCAAGTACAACTATCCCAAATTTTCCCCTCCTGTTTGCTTCCCTCAGAACACAGAGATACATGGATATCCATGACTCTAATTATTTGAAACTGACATAAGATTCTTTGAAACTAGTAGAGTATGAAAAGACTGTGTGTATAGATTTATGTGTATATGTTGTCTTTGTGACATGCATGTATAATGTGCATATGTGTGTGCATGATAGCATACCTGCAGAATCTTAATTCCCCGACCAGGGATTGAAGCCATGCTCCCTGCAGTAGAAGCACAGAGTCTTAACCACTGGACTGTCAGGGAAGTCCCCATACATGTTTTTTGTGCATGTCTGTATATATGTGTATATTGCTTCAAATCCAGTATCAACTTGGCTGCCTTCAGTGAATATTGTAAACCAACAGAAGCATCTGTTTGCTGTAATCTCTGCTCAAGAGAACCTGAGGGCAAGTTAACAGTTGCTAAAACCAAACTGTATCACAGTTATATGCAAAGATTAATCATCATGTGATATTTAAACCTCAGTGGGGCTGATATGCTTTCATCAGCTGCACATGGATAATATATTTTCAACATGAAATTCTTAGCATATGAAAACAATCTCACAAAAGTCACTTGGTAAATAATCACTAGAAAATAATAGAAAGAAGGTTTTTTATTGTTAAAGCATATTAATTTTTAATTTATGTTAAGTGACACTTTAATATTTAATTTAAAAAAATTTGAGTTACTGTTCTGAGACTAAACTGCTAATATCACAGACTAATTGCAGAGTTTTATTTTTACTTGTGTGTCTCGTTATACTATGCAGATAAATGCCAGGAAGAAAATCTGTCCAATGGAAATTATGTTCACTCTGTTCAAGTTTTTCTATTTTAACATCTTTAGATTTATCTAGTTTTCCTATTACAAAATAATCAACTTTACTTATTGTTCAAGCACAATTATTCTTTACAAATTTAAGGCTTTACTTCTACTTACATAGGTGTATTATTTTTCTAATATTGCTTTTAGAAAGGTAGTTAGATAAATCCTGCTATTCATCTGATGAGAGGTACAAAATATAGGGCTCAAAATGAGCTGCCAGTAACTTAATGTGTTAATTTATCTCAATTTTGGCAAGTATTCTTAAAATATTGAAAGATAGAAGTATATGTTGTTTTGTTGTATAATTATTGATAGCTGTCTTTCAGTGCAGGGAAAAAATGCAAACTTTGAATAACGACTAAAAGCTACTTTCCCTAAAACATTAGAATATGCCATATGATATTTTAAAGATATTTTAAAGATATTTTGGGGGCATTTTATAAATTCTAAACTCAAATTTCAAAGTACTATAAGAAAAAGTCTACTGAATTTATGTAAGCTTTATGTAAAAGGGGAGGGACAAGACTGGAAGAAAGAGGTATGTAAGTGTTAAGCACCAGGGATAAAGTTGAGTGTACCTCCCAGTGTTTAGCAGTTGCTCCCTCTGTCATGATGTCTATGACAGTGTAGGTTCAGGTTTGTATGCTGAAAGAGATAGTGAACATATGTTCGTGCACAATTGTGGGAAACTGAAAGCATTTATACTTAAAAACCATTTGCCGTGTTCAATATAAATCACAAATGCCCCATATTTGCTTCCCACGTGAAGAAAGTCCCAATGGAAGCTCTGCTCTAACAAGAGCGCTGGTCAAATGGTTCTTGCAACAGTAAAAAAAAAAAAAAAAAAAAAAGCCAATAAAAGTGTTATCCACAGTATAAATCAGACAGAAACTTGAGTAAAATTTACCATTGCAACATGTATGCATGTTACCCTACCAGCTTAAGAAATGGATAGCAGCCATTCAAGGGAGGAATGTTGTTCTTTAGACTTCACTAGAGCCAACCCTAGACTCCAAGATAATGCTCTGTGGCTAAAAGGCTGAAGGGAGCCTTGCAATCCTAGGAGGATTGTAAAAAAGATGATCTACCAAATAATAATAGTATTTCTCTGCATTTTGTTATTAGTAACTTTGAAACTACTCTGCATATCCTTTACTAATATGTATGTGATGAGTTAGATCTACTATGGAATATCTTGGTTTAAACAATCTGAATAAGGTGAGCCCAAAAAAATTGTGTCTCTGTCCTATAATGGCAAATGTTGAAAATCATACACAAAATCACGTCTCACAATGTCTTCAAATCATTTGATTCTACAGTTTGAGACATCCTATTAAGAAGAAAAAATCACAAACCGCATGTGATTTTTTTCACTTTTTTTTTGTTAAGTGGACCACTTGACTTCATACATTTATTGAATGTTTACTATGTGACCAAGACTATGTGGTGATTAGGAATGCAATTACAATTATATATAGTCCTGACCTACAGGAAATTACTTTCTAGTGGAACCAACTGGATTTCAACATAATGTCAAATGTAGAGGTGCTATAGGATTACAGGGGAGAGAAACATCCGATGAAGTATCTGTGTGGGAGGAGGTTTGAGAGAAGTAGAGGCCAGAAGGGCTAAGAAACTATGTAAATGATGTTTTGCTTAACTTGAGTTTCCTTGGATAAGTAGGAGAGACACAGATTCTGGTTGTGGCTGGCAGTCATGATTAGATGCTAATGAAATGCCAGACTCTTTTGTAGGCCATTCAGTCATGCTTCTTAATGTTATCTAGAAGACACTGACAAAAATGTCCATTTTTATATATTTGTGATTCAATTCTACTCCTATTATTAGTACTACACTGTAGATATTGTGTTGATTTCATTTAGCGTAATGTCCTCAAGTTTCATCAGTGTTGTAGCATATTACAGAATATTCTTCTTTTTCAGGGCTCAATAATATTCCATCATATTTATAAACCATATTTTGCTTATTCATTCATCAGTCAATGGCCTCTTGGGTTGCTTCCATGTTTTATTTATTATGAATAATGCTGATATAAACATGAGTGCACAAATATCTCGAGACCCTGTTTTCAAATCTTTTGGGTGTATACCTAGGAGGAGAATTGCTGGATCATATGGGAATTCTATTTTTAATTTTTGGAAAAACTACCATACTGTTTTTCACAGTGGCTGTACCATTTTACATCCCTACCGACAGTGCCGCATGGGTTTCAATTTCCCCACATCCATACTAAAGCTTGCTGTTTTCTGTTTGTATGTTTGTTTGTTTGATAATAACCATCCTATTGGGTGTGAAGTGGTAGCTCATTGTAGTTTTAATTTGAATTTCTTTAACAGTTAGTGATGTTGAGAACCTTCTTATATATTTATGGCCATTCATATATCATTCTTTAGGGAAATATTTATTCAAGTTCTTTGCCCATTTTTGAATAAGGTTGTTTTGTTGCTGTTGAGTTTCGGGAGATCATCTGGGATATCAATATATTTTGGATATTAATTCCCTCTCAGATATATGATTTATTTTCTCCCATTCTGTACTTTTTATTCTGTTGATCATCTTTTAATTTTTATGAATATTTTAATTTTTATGAAGTCCAATTTGTCTATTTTTTCTTTTGTTACCTCTACGTTTGGTGTCATATCGTTGCCAAGTCCAATGTTGTGAAGCTTTTGCCCTATGTTTTTTTCTATAAGTTTTATTGTTTCAGATATTATATTTAGGTCTTTATTCATTTTGAGTTAATTTTTATATATTATGTTAAGTAAGAATCCAACTTTGTTCTTTTGTATGTGGATATTCTGTTTTCCTAGCACCATTTGTTAACATTGTCCTTTCTCCCTTGAATAGTCTTGGCTTTGAATTCCTTTAGTGCATTTTTTGTTTCAGTTATTGTATGTTTCAGCTCTAGAATTTCACTTTTGTTTTTTTTTTAGATTTTCTATCTCTTTACTGATATTTCCATTTTGTTCATATATTCTTTTCTTTATTTCTCTACATCTTCCAATAGTTCTTTGAGCATCTTTAAAATGGTTGTTTTAAAATTTTTTCTGGTAGATCACCCATCAGTTCTTTTTCAGAAATAATTTCTGTGAATTTATTTTTTTCATTTGAGTCAGCCATATTTTGGTTCTTTATATGCCTTGTGATTTTGTTGAAAACTGGGCATTTGACTCTAATAAAGTGGTTACTCTGGAAATCATATTTTCCCCCTTCTCCAGGGTTTTCTGGTTTTGTTTTGTTTAATTGTTGTAGGCTGTCTGAGCCAAGGGTCAGCCAGAGGTATAAATTTAAGGTCTTCTCAAGTCTTTTCTGAGCCTTTCCCGGGGCATGGACAGTCATTTTCTAATTTTCCCCATATTTGCAGATGTTTTAAAATGTCTTTTCTTCCTTAAAATCTGGTTCTCAAAAGGGGAAAAAGAGAAAAATAAAGTGAAGGGGTGAGAAGAAATACTCCAGCCCCTTAAATCTCCTGGAAGTCTTTCAGCTGGAGGGGGAGATACTTGCAACAGTGGAGGAGGTACAGCAGTAATGGTCGCTATTTTCTTTGTCTCTACCTCTGCGATCAGAAGCAGGAATCAGCTATCAGATCTCAGGTCTCTGCTATTTGGAGGACAGGGTTATTTTTGCCCACTCTGGCTCCTGAAAGGTGTGTGCACGCTGAACCAGGAACCTGTGCTTGGCTGCCTGCTAGGGGTCTGGTGATAGGTAACATGTAGCTGCTTCTGTGCTAAAAGCTGAAATTGACCAAAGTGAACTACAACTGTCAGTCTTCCCCTGGAAGTTGCAAACCTTCAATAGACTCCAGAGCTCCAAAATAGTTGTATCAGACAGATTATGCCAGTGCAATTGTTGTCTAGGTGTGGAGACAGATCCTGGGTACTTCCTACTCCACCATCTCCCCAGAACCCTCTCTTTCTTGTAATTACTTTTGAATTTTAATTTGAAATTTATTGAAAATCTAGCATGTTACTGGCACTGTGATAGGTACTAGGATTAAGGCCTAGTTTAATAGTAGCTCAGGATACAGTGTCTACATGTATGTGGCAAAATGATGGATATCATATCATTTATCCACTGTAGTAACTTTAGTATGCAAGTAGCAAGCTTTAGTATGTAGTAAACTGAGTTACTACAGTGAATTTAGGGCAGACATAATTGTTTCATCTGTTTAGAAAAGGTGGGAGTAACCTGCAGGTGACAGCAAGCATGGTGCATAGAAATGAAGAGGATGTCTTAGTTGAACCTTCATACACCAAACATATACTGAATGTCCAAAATATTACAGGCACTATGCTAGGTGCTAGGCTTATATGGTTTCTTTAGAAATAAACTCAATCCTTACGGAGGTTGCTACAGTCTAATAAGCACCTTGAAGGGTAAATTTCTGTACCGTATTGCACTTCGAAAAATCAATTCCATTTCTGACACCAACTAATGATTCTCACACCCATTCTAATATGGAGGGAGGGAGATTTTTTCCCACATCACTAATAATTCAGCAGTAGTATCTGGGTGTCCCACAATTTAACTCAGCGTTGACACTGTCTACCTGGAGATAACATTAGATCCCACAAAATAAGGACTCAGTCGTAAAAGACTGCCCTCCCCATCCACTTTGGATGCCAATTTCAAGTCCAGGTTGTTACCTGTGTTTCTGAGCCGCTGGCTATAGATTGGAGGTTCTAAGACCTCCTCCTTGGGTTCCATTAATTTGCTAAAGCAGCTCACAGAATACAGAGAAATATTTTACTTAGTAGATTACCAATTTATTACAAAAGGTTATAACTCAGGAACAGCCAGATGGAAGAGATGCATAGGGCAAGGTAGAGGGAAAGGCACCTGGAGCTTCCATGCTCTCTCCAGGCATGCCATGCTCCCAGCACCTCCTTATGTTCACCAATCTGGAAGCTCTCTGAACTCAGTCCTTTGAGTTTTTAATGGAGGCTTCATTACATAGGCATGACTGATAAAATCATTGGCTATTTGTGATTTATTCAGTCTCCACAATCTCCAGCTCCTCTCCCTTCTCAGGAGGTCAGGGGGAAGGAAGGGTAGCAGAGCAGTGAGAGTTCCAACCCTCTAGTCACATGGTTGATTCTCCTAGCAACCAGCCCATCCTTTGGTTACCTGGGGCCTTTCCAAAAGTCACCTCACTTAGGAAATTCCAAGGGTTTTAGGACCAGAAAATGTTTCTGTGCCAGAAAAGGGAGGAAGACCAAAGATACATTTCTTATTATAAATCACAGTATCACAAAGGGTGAGTAAAATTTTATCAAGATTGATACAAATAAAAGAAAGGGAAAGCCTGTCTGGTAAAGAATACTGCTAGTATAAAGGCAAGAAGACTCCAAGTGTCCACTTTTCTCTTATTTATTAACTGATGCTGAAGTCTGAAGGCGTTAAGCCTTTCATTTAACACCTTTAGCCTTAGGACAAAAATGTCTAATTAGGCCATAGTGGTTGGACATATATTTATATTTCATTCTGTAGTAAAGAGCATTGCTTTTAAGCCTCTGTAAAGGCCTTTTTAATTTTTCTAAATGATTTGAGATCATTTGAACTAAATTAAAGATACCCACTTTGTGTTCAATAAAAAGCCGAATTGCCTGAGAGTTGTGTTTTCTTTTCTTATTTGCTTCTGCTTCTCTCAAACTCTTTCCCATTTTTATTACTCCAAATTTTTGCAATCACTTGGTGGCCTTTTTTTATTACAATGTCATAATTTTTCTGAGCAACTGAAGGAGAGATTCACAAAACAATCTTTTGCACTAATTCTGAAATTATATTGAAATAAATGATAAATTACTAATTTAGAAAAATACATTTAAAGAATTAAAATAACTCATCCCTGAACCATCAGAGAATTTTTGTATAACTACTGAGAAAATTCTTACACTTTACCTATCTTTTGGCATGTATATTTTAGAACTAATTTGCATCAGCAAAAGCTAGGGATTTTACAGATGACTGATGCCTGTGAAAATGAGATTTCTCCCCTGAACTTGCTTTAATTAAAATGCTGTAAGTAAGGGAACATTTTAATGTGCCAATCTCCATGTTTGGTTAGTGCTGGCTTTCTAGAAACATGGCTTTAGTTTGCATATCAAAGAGCTCTTTTGCACAGGTTCTGCACTGTTTACACACTGGCTATTTAACACTCCAGGTAATTTCTTATTGAATAGTGTTGCATAAATGATGGGCAAAATGAATAAGAGGTCTTTAGCTACACACCTTTTGTTTTTGTTTTTTTTGTTTGCCTCATTTTTTATATTATATCAAGTACTTAAATTGGTAATGATAAACTTCTATTTATAGGGAACTTTAGGTTGAATATAGCTTAGAGTTGAAGACCCAGAAAAGCTATATTTGAAATGACTTTTCATCTTTTTTTCACCAGATTACAACTTTGATAAACGCCATGTCCTCCTACTCATAGTAACAGAAAAATTCTTTCTCCACAGGTTATATTTCCTGTAGTTTCAAATCACAGGAATGTTCATAGGCAGTTTGGTCAAGGTTATCTAGTAATAACCCAGAGAGAACAATTTTATCACCTTGTGATAATTACTTGTGGACAAAACAAACATTGTACATTGTACCCACATTTAGTCCCCTTAACATCTTATATATGTAAGTATGTGTACCTTTTATTGGCTAAAATCTATACTCATATCCATAACATTTAAATTATAATATACATATAACTATATTTATATATAGGTTATAAAATATAAATTATTATATTGAGATCAACCATGGATCTCAATTTCAAAAGCAGTAGCTTACTTAAATTTCCTGAAATGTGAAAATAAAAAGAAACAAATATGTCTATAGCACTATGAGCTTCAGTTTCTCTCTATTTTGTTTTTCACTTCTATAATTAGACATTTCCATAGAATATCTATGCACATTATTGTTTAAAAAGGCAAGTGATGTTTACTGTCTACCTACTTTGTCTCCAGGACTGTTCTAAATGCTTCAATATATTAGTTTTTGGAACCCACAGAATGAACCTATAAGGTAAGTATTTTAATTGTTTTTATTTCAAAAATAAGAAAAATGAGGCACTTACTAGTTACGTTAACTTCTCTGTGGACATGATCCATAGAGAAGTAGGTAAGCCAAGAAGTGAATCCAGGCAGGCCAACTCCAGAGACTCTGCTTTTATTGCCTTAATCTTATGTTTAATGAATTGATTATTTTTCTATATATGAACTTATTTATTTCTAGACCCCCACCCCCAAATAAATAGATATCAGAGGCAGGATATATCTCAAGAGTTCATGTTCTTAGTCATCCTACTCTAGTGTCTGCCAGACCTGAGAGTGAAATGAGGGCTGTAATGGGAAAAGTCACAATTAGAATGGGAACATATCCTAAATTGTGTAGAGTGGAGCACCTACAGATGGATTCTTAGTGAGCTCTGCTTCCTCTCTCCCTCTCTCTCATATTGTATTGTGCAATAGAATACATAAGAAATGTACATACTCTTTCTATTTATGTATATGAAGGATTACATAGTGAACATTACAGCTCAATTAATTAAACATTTATGGATATGCTGAGGCCTTTTACTTCTCTGATCCAACTTGCTCATCCTGACTTTTGTGACAATTATTTTCATGATTTTCCTTTGTACTTTTATTAGCTATATATGCATTCCTAAACCATACAGTTTAATTTCGATTGTTTTAAACTTTATGTGACTAGAATTGTTATTTTGATGTGTATGATTTAAAATTTTTATTTTAGTTACAATTTATATAAATATATATATTCAATTTTTATGAGCCTATAATTTTTATGCTATTTTCATTCAGAGTTGGATCAACATTCTAATATATATTTAAAATTGATAGAAAAAAATTCCACGTTATTTATTTAATCTAGAATGTTTAAGTAGTAGTATCTATACTTGTTTCTTAAATAATTCAAAAGAGCTTGTGCATTGAATGTTATGGTAAATAGTTCTATAAAAATTGTTTTCATCTTTTTCTTTTATGTTGATTATTTTGTACCTAGATTTCATGTGGATCAATTTTTTTTATGTCACCCATGTGTTTTCATATTCATGTGAAATTCTAAATACTTATCTGTTAAATGTGTTCATCTACTCCCTATTTGTGAATTACACATTTTTCATTCTTAATTTGTGATCTTATGGCTGAAATCTCTTTTATTTTAAACTCTTTGATTAAATTATCCAATAATTGAAAGGTATATAAGCATTAATTGGTGAATAAAACTTTGATGACATTTCATAATAATAACATCTTGAATATTGTTAGTTTGTCTTTATTCTGTAATTGCAATCTTGATGTTTATTTTCGCAACAAAAATTCTTTGAGAAATATTTTTAAATTACTACGTGGCTGAAATAATTTATTCATTTATTATCTATTTATTTTTATTGCTTTGTAATAACAAAATATTCCCTTTAGTATTTCTCTTTTAAAATTCATTTATCTATATTTCTATGTTGTTAAATTTTCTGAATGTTTTCTCTTTTAAAATTTGTAGTGTGGAAAGCAAAAAGATAACATTTAAACAGTGTTTAAAGTAAATTTATATTACTTTAAAACAAAATTGTCTCATTTTAGTGGAGTAATGCTTTTGGTCAGTATGTCCAATATATTTATCTAAGTCATTAACATTTTGTGGCTTTGCAGAATACAATTAAAAATTTGCAATATAATATTAGAACTAAAATGTATTTATTTGAAAAGATTATTTTGATATAAAAATCATTCTAAACCACTTCTAACAAGTAATCCTCTTTCCTCTTTCATAATGTTGATGACCTGGAAGAAACAGGAAAGCTGATATATACATAGTTTTATAGTTGCTCTGTAAATTACCTTGTTACCAAAATTACCTCTTTTCAGAACCATTTTTATTAAAATATGTATTTATCTTCAGGGAAAAAGTTAACATCTAATGCATTTTAAAATAAGTGAATAAGAGCCTCTGTCTTATAAAACACTATAGAATTCTACTTAAAATATCCTTCATTTAACTTCCAAAAGTATCAGAGGATATATCTTTTCCCAAAAGTTTAATAACATGACATCGGGAGGAATCAGGTATACAACTGGAAACTGTGTCTTATAAATTCTGCTTAGCGAGCACTTTTATCAAAAGAAATGCAAAACAGCCTTTCATTTTTCTTCACAGAATTTGTTAAGTGATGAAGGAAAAGTTAGATTTGCTTTCACTCTGGGTAAATTTGGTGAACAAATTAGCAAGTCAAAGTCCCTATGATATGATGACTATCTTTTAAGGTACATATTTCATTACTATGATTCTCGGATTCTCTTTAAGCACATGGAATAAAATTCATTTGTTGAGTAATACTAAGTATGTGCTTGATTTTGAGTCAGGAAGGGGGATAAAAAATGTTAATGTATTTGAAGAATTAAATTTATCAAGGAGTTATTTTAAAATATAATGAAGGGCTTTCCTGGTGGCGCAGTGGTTGCGCGTCCGCCTGCCGATGCAGGGGAACCGGGTTCGCGCCCCGGTCTGGGAGGATCCCACGTGCCGCGGAGCGGCTGGGCCCGTGAGCCATGGCCAATGAGCCTGCGCGTCCGGAGCCCGTGCTCCGCAACGGGAGAGGCCACAACAGAGGGAGGCCCGCATACAAAAAAAAAAAAAAAAAAAAAAAAAAAAAAAATATATAATGAAAAGATTTGGAATGATAGTGGAACAACTAATGTATAGATGAGAATAGAATAGAAATAGAAAGAAAAGAATAAAAATAAAGGAATAGAATAGAAAGTTATGTTTATTCTTTGTATGCAAGATTTTCTATTTTCACATTTTAATTGTTTATTTGAGACGGAAAATAAAAGCAGTAATTTTCCAAGGCATCAAGCATGTTTTAAAGACTCAGCTGTCATTCCTATTATTAAAGAAGTTACTTACATAAAATCTCCTTACAAAGAAATATAGAATCATTGAGAAAGTAAATGCATAGAATGCATCTTAAGCTTTTACAGAAAATGAAATATATTCAATAGTAATAGGTAATAGACATATAATTTTCTACAAATTAGCAATGATTATTTACAAGTTTAAAAGCGTGATTTTAGAACATTATTTGTGTTTAATAAAATTTAATATTTTATTCTTTAATATTTTAAAAAGAAAAAGTATTACTTTATTGTAAATATTTTTTAAATATAAGAGTAAAAGAAAATAAACCATATCACACAGCCTAGTACCTAGTTAATATTTTAGAATGTATATTTCTATTTTATTTTGTGTTTGTGCGTGGGAGAGAGAGTGAGAAAGAGAGAGAGAGAAAGAGAGATTTGACAATTCATAACCAAGGATGTGCAATAATAGCGAAAATATTAGATTATGTCTGGAAGCTAAGGAAAGAAGAGATTAAAATATAAGAACTTCAACAAGTTTTTCATATATGTGAGATACATGGGACAAGATTAATTAAAAATGAACAAAAATGATTAAAAATCACTACTGACCAAGGAACATACAAGGCCTTGAGAAAATATGTGTGTGGATAATTCTGTATCATTGAAACTCCATGCTTGAAAGGACAAGGGTAAGGAAATCAACATAGAAAGTTTCATTTGAAGGTGTTTAATTGCTGTTGTCAGGAAAAATTGTGAAAGACTTGAAATGCACTGGTAGATTATTGGGTATCTTCCTCCTTGGTTATCTGATTCTACAGGTGCTTTGCACCTTTCACCGTCATTGAGATATTTTACAACTCTATAAATTGTGGATAACCTGCCCATAGTGTAGATTACTTTTTCCATGGATGTGTAAATTGTGTGTTGGAAGACAATTGCTTATTGCCATGGGAATATAAAAGGGTTTTTAACATTTTTTACTTCTCTTTTTAAATTTACTTCAGCATTTCATATTTAACTGTATAATTCTACTCAAAAGTTTCCTTTGAACTGGTTGCAGTTTTTACTTTCAGTGTCCCTTATTAATTAATGAGTTGAATATTTGGCATGTGAGTAATTTATATTCCTGTCAGAGTTATAGTATCACCTTCTTTAAAAATACTTTAACATTTTTGGGTGTTATTAACTGCGATGACCAGTGGATTCACCTGAAGCCAAGTAAACCGTCTTGTTGGAGAAATGTACAATATGAGCTGCTTAAGCTCAGGCACTACTTTTCTTGGCTTCCACAGGTGAATTTCAAGCACAGATAGAACTTTAACTCTGCTGATTCTTTGTTTTCTAGTACTTTTTACCCTCCTCTACTGATTTTGTTTTGTTTCTGTTTCTGCTTTGCTTATTATCTAATAAGTGATTCCCCAGTTGTGACAGTAATGATTGGGAATTTGGTTTTATGATGTGATCATGTGGTGATCTGTAAATGGATTAATAGATTTATAGAGATCTATTCTCTGTTGGGTTAGAGATGACAGTGAATTTGGTTTGCTAGTCTTGTCATTATTTATTTTTTGTATATTTGTCTATTTTGAGTACACATCAATCCACTGGAAAGCAGAATTACTCTTTGATATCAGGACCAATGAATTTGACCTGTGGCCAAAACTGTATAATTCAAGCTATCTCTCTGTCTACGTACGTGTCTGTAGTTCAAAAAAGCCTTTCCTTCTCATTATGTGATTATATAAAATTGCCCTATCTTCAGAGAATATCAGTAAATTAGATTATAAAGGAATTATTTTCTGGTTGGCTTATAGATAAATACTCCTAAAATTATCAGAAAATAAGGAAATTGAACTTATAATACTTTAAAAATATTTGAAAACTTATTCTTACAGAAACTCAGAACAGTCCTAAGAATCCAAGCATATATGATTTTAGATAAATATGAAGTAAATGAGACTAATTTAATAATTTTACCTTAATAAAAATGTTTGTCTCCTGTGATTTGTCAGTGTTAATTATAATTCAAGTCAAAATGCTACAATTTATTCTACTTTGGTTTACTTTTCCCAAACATATAGAAGTTTACTGATGAAATAGCTAACATAAATGTGTGCTCAATTAAATAAAATAATTATTTTGACAAACTTCTTATTTCAAGGTAATTATGTTTTAGAGTATATCAGATTGAAGATAATTTTCAAGATCTTTGGGCAACTTAAATCTTTGGACTGATATTGAATGATTATCAGATACTTGTATATATTCTAGTTATATAGAATAATTACATCAATTACAAGCATAATTTTAAAGTTATGTAATTCCTTCACATATTTATATGTTATAGAGGATATGTAACTTTGGTTCATGTCAGTGGATATCATCATTTAAAAAGCTTTAAGAAGCTGCATATGGAGGTCTTTGGCTGTAGAAAGTTGTTTTACATATATTTATGAATTCTACTGGAAAACCAAAATGTTTGGAATGATGAAAGATCTAAGTTATTCACCCCCCCAGTTTTATCTGTGAAATTAAAGTTACTGATCAGATTAAAAGTTATAATCAATTTAGTGGTTGATATTCTGCTAAGAATAATAGTGAAAGAAAAATACACCTGTGAATGTACTTTAGATTTTCAAGGAAAAGAGTAGTTTTGTCATAAGGTAGCATTTCTAAGCCTTTTTTTTTTGCACCTTGTACCCTTTTACAACTGTTAATTATTGAGAATTAAGGACCCCAAAGATTCTTTGTTGTTAGTATTGTTGTTTATATTGGTGTGGGTTATATTTACTGATATTTACTATATTAAAAATGAAAGCTGAGAAATGTTTAAATGTACTTATTTGTAGATTCACTTGAAGATAGGAATAATTAACACATTGCATGTCAACATGATGAACATCAAAATATTAATATAAATTTAATTTTGCTCTTACAGATCCCCTGAGATCTATCATCAAATAAAGTGTCAGATTGTTCCAGAATGTGAAAAAGCATAATAATGAAGAATAAGACACGGAAAGTGATATTTTTGCTTTGGTTTATAATACCTGAGTCTAAAAAGAAACTATGAAATATGTTAAAATATTAGCAAATTTTTTCTTTATTTCCATTAGCTTGTTTCCTTGGTTTATTGACTAATGTCTTTTCCTATAATAGGTAGAAGAGATTCTGTGTTTTATTGGAACAATATTCTATGCTTTATGTTGATGATGTTTTACTACTGATTATTTAATGAATAAACAAAGAACCAGTGTTTCCTCACTTATAAAAGAGCTGAGGTTCTTTACAACCAAGTTATGTTCTGTGTGCATTTGCCACTTAAACAGATAATCAAGTATTATTTCTCAGTCACTCATGATTCAGATCTCTTGACAAATTTTTTATTTCTGCCTTCCCCAAATCTGCTTTTATTTGGAGGAAAAAAAAACCCTTCAGAACTTTCAGGATACCTCTTACACGTAAAACTATCTTTGAAAAGTTTCTCAGAAGGTCTCTGAAAAATGACAATTTTTTTCCCCATCTTAGAGAAAGAGGTATCATAAATAGATTTGTTTTATTATTTGCATGGAAAGAGTTGTTAAGTAAGAAGAATGGCATAGACATCCTAAATTTAAATTTGAATAGGTAAAATGTTATTAATATGAATATTTCAGAAATTATCTGCTTGATGGAAAGTTTCTAGAAGTTTGCCAATGCTCTCACTGTACAGACTATGTTTTCATCTTCAAGGAAAATATTGATCAAGACTTTATGATATAATTATTCTGAGTTTTCCTTTACTTGTCAGAGTCCTAACAATGTTTTGCCTGGTATTAGGCAACAAAAAGATATGTCTTCAGCCATAATTTTTCTTATTATTTATGTCTACTTGGCCATAACCTTATTTCTTTACTTTGAATGTACACTTTCTAGGCTAGAGGTTTTCAGTTTGGAAAGCACATTCAACTTTCTCATGAAGTTTTTTAATACTAGAGATGTCTCAAGCCTTCTCCAGAGTTACCGAATCTCTTCACCTGATATTCTTTGTATATATTTTGGTATATCTTAGAATTATTTCCTGTTTTATTTTAATATTTTTTCTTTATGAAAATTATGTTCATTTAGGCTTATAAATCAGATGCGTAACATTTCTTGACTTCATTGAAAATAGGTATATTTATTATCATTAGAGATTTTTTTGTCTAAATTTTTTGGGAGTAGTTTTATTAACTTCCTTTTTCATGCCATGGAAACAACACTATTTCCTTGTCAGTTGCACTAATTTTATTGTGAATTCTAATTAGACTTTTCACATTTGAAATTTATTATTAGAAAAAACAATAGAAATACCATAGGCTTTTTGTCTGTAGCACAAATAGTATTTGTTTTACTCTGATATATGCTGGATATACTATTATCTTCTGACAAGAGTTTTATCTTAAACAAAGAAGGATAACTTCAAAGCCTCAAGGAAAAAAGCAATAGCAGGTACTTTAAACTCAGATATGGACTTTTCTTTATAGCTTCTGAGCTGACATTGTTTAGACAATATTTAGACTATATCAGTAGACCGAATCAGAATTTTCATGATTCCTTTAAATCAAGAACATTTATGTTGTGTTCATGCTCAACCAAGATGGAGAGGAACAAGAGTTAAATACATAGGATTGATTAAACTGACGAAGGAAATTTATTGTGGTTATTTGCTTGTAATATTGTTTATATTGTCTTAATGTTCTATTATTCATATATGTAAGGAAGCTCTTTTAAAGCTACCCCATTTTAATGAAGTGACTTTGCTTTTGTAAACTGAAATGACACACCCTGACATCCCAGAAATCATAAACACTTATAAAATCTAATTACTTTTCGTGGAAATATATTTATTTGCATAGGTTCATTAAGCATCTTTTTTTTTCCATGATATAATTGGACAAATTGATCACGTGGCTAAGGTCTTAGTGGAGTATCATATTTAAAATGGTGTTCATTTAATCAGTTATGACCAGCACTTTAAGGAAATAACTTTGGCTGTACTTACAGAGTAAATGCCTACAAAACCCTCCTAGAAAAATTGTCCTGGTGCCTTGCTTGTAGGAGTCCTAGCCTGATGGTTAGTAAGGAAGGTCACCTTTTGGACCAGGAAATTTAGAATATTTTGCGAGCCCCTAGAATAGAAAGATAGACCCCAACTTGAAAGTAAATTAGGTTAAATTTGGTAGAGTTTCTTGGACTTGTTTTCTGGCCTCAAACAAAAGAAACTTTATAAATTCAATCTTAGATTCTTTATGGAAACTTCTAGACAGAAGTTAATTTTGCAGACATTAATTATTCAATACTGTATAACTCTAGACTTAAAAAATAATCTCAAGGAAGTCTATACAATTAATCAACACTCTTGCAGCAACTTATGTAAAAAATCAGTCCAAATCAAATGAGACAGGCTGATTTTTGGATTAAAAAATTATTTATTAGAAATTATAATAATCACAGGGAAGAGTTGGTACTGTAAAGAAAAGAAAATTTTTTTCAGATTTTGAAACTGAGAAAAAAATTCTGGGCTTGCTTCTTTCTTTTCTGGGTCACCCGATTCCACAGAGACTGCACTTTTCTTTGCTTTTGAGCTATTCCACTATCAGTTGTCTTATTAGCTATTCTACGGCCAGTTGTAGAAAACTGAGAGTAGTGCAAATGATTTCTTTACATAGAAATTAAAATTGTATCTGATCAAATGCCCTGTGGATATTGACCAGTTTCATGAATTTTTGCATCTATTTGTAAATTCATTCCAGCATTCTTCATCTGACTATATAAGTAGTGTAGTTTGAATTCTACTCTGAAACAGTTGAAATATTAATGAATTAAATACATCTTTGATGCTTGAACCGTTTCTATTTGTATGAACATCATTATGATGAACCGACTCTAAGGTAAGCACCCCCCTCCCATGATTTCCCAGCTCCTAGGGTCAACACCATTGTGTAATACCCTCACATTGAGTGCAGGCAGTATGTATAAATTGCTTCTAGCCAACAGAATGTGGCACTTCTGTGGGGATATAGGGATGTCACTCCCTTCATTACATGATATATAAGACTTCATCTTAAACTACAGTGAAAGATTATCCTTGCAGGTTTGAGGAAATACGCAGCTATGTTGAGGAAGTCTTTGTGGCAAAAAAACTGGGTGGGGCTACAAAGAACTATGAGTGGCCTCTAGCAGACAGAGAGCAAAATGCTGAAGCACTCAGTCATTCAAACACAAAGCAATTACTTCTCCCAATAATCTGGATGCTTAGAAGTTATTCTTCCCCATTCTAGCCTCCAGATGAAAACTCAGCTTGGCCAATACCTTGACTGAATCCTTGTGAGACACTGAGCAGAGGATGCAGCCATACTATGCCGAGACTCCTGATCAGAAACTATGAGATGATAAATCTGTGTGTTATTTTAAGCCACAAAATTTGTGGTAATTGGTTACATATGCAGCAATACTGAGCAACTTATATAGTCATGATTTTACCTTTTGTTTAGTTAAATTTCAATTGCTACCGTGCAAGTAGACAAAAGGAACAGAAAATATATGGTAGACCAATTATTTCTGCACTGCAAAACAAATGTCTTAATATGGCATGATTGTTCCTGTTTTACTAAGAAGGTAACCAAGAAAACTGGAACTAGGTACCCCAGGCATATGTGACTACACCCTACAGTAAGCAACAAAGTTTAGGAGAATTGTACAATACTGAGAGATATTTTTCAAAGGATTTATTTTCTTTTTTAACCTGTAGTTGAAAAAAAATTTATCCTGTACCAGGAAGGAGGAAGGCCATAATCAATTGACCATATGGTATACTGGCTTTTGCAAAAATAGAGCAGAAACTGCTGAAGGCTAAAGTAATTCATAAATTATATTCTTCTTGTGGGAATACCATGGATCTGATACATTCCTTACTTATTATATTCAGCTTTAAAGTTAAGAGAAGATTTACAAAACACTTAGAAGATAGATACATTTTAAAAATTAGTACATAGGGATTGTGTTCTATTGAAGGACTTGCTGAGTACTAAAATTAATTATAGAATTATGTTGTTACAGCACTTAAAATATGGTAACAAATATTGAATAATATAACATTTCTGAAATAAAATATAAGTAATATAAAATGATTACCTCAAATATTATATCATCTTTTTCAATATGAGGAAGAGATATAAAGTTATGGGGAAATAAAAAACATGCTAATTGATTGACCTTAACAAGAGAAAGTAAACGGATTTAATTTATTCCTGAATAGGTCATTAGAAAAATCTTTAAGCCAGAATATAGTGGAATTAAAACTTAAATATATTATCTAAATCATTAGCGAAGTTCATAAGGCATCATCCACACACTAAAAATTCCATGATTTATAAAATCTTCCTAGCAATACTGAGCAACTTATATAGTCATGATTTTACTTTTTGTTTTTAGTTATTCTTTAATAATGTGAATTGGTATAATTAAATTGTAATTGCGACTGGGAATCAAGTTTTTTTGTCATTGACTTTTTAAAATTCTCTGAAGTTTAAAGAATGGGATGATTTCAGAGGACAGTAAGCATTAAATGTAGGAAAGCTGTGAGATAATATAGATATTAGAATAATCTATTGAAACAACAGAAAAGAGAAAACTAAACTCACCACACAAAGTTTAGAGACTTAAACCATTCAAGACAATGTGTGAAACATTTTTTGCCAGCTGACTTACTGAGTTTATTTCAATTATTTTTGAATATTTTACCATTTATGATTAATCTTAAGTCTTTATAGTGGAATATCTTTGCAAATTTACCTCATTAATATTCAGGAATAAATATACTAACATTATTTGCTCTTCTGTTTTTATAGATGTATAGGTTTTGCACTGGTAATACCAGTGGTGATTTTTTTAATCAGAAAATAACTAATACAAAGTACTAGATAATTCTGACTGTCAATGCTTGTATATTTCCTTTCTTCCCAATGACATTCAGTGCTGTTGTCAAAGTGATCACTTTTTCTGGCTCTCTCTTCACTCTTCATTTTGCAATTCATGGTGTAACATCTCCTTTCCAGCACAGCACTAATATTGGCACCCCTTCTGGTAACTAACCCCTTAGCCTGAACTGAAGTCTTTCTTGTTAGATGAAACTGCTAAAGATTGCATCTTTTCTGAGTTCAGAGCAACACTGGTTTGCTCACTAAGTATTTGTGGAATTAATAAAACCATTTCATGCTCCTGATTCTTGCTTGCAGACACAGTAGCAGCACAGGAGCTTTTATCTTCCCTAATCTACTCTTCCTAGTCCAGTATGTCCTTTGTCTTCAGAGCCTATCAGCATACAGCGTAGAGACAAAGCTCATGCAACCACAGTGCTGGAGATGTCTGAAATCGTTTTCTAAATTGTGTAATTATTTTTGCTCCAAAATATCTTGCTGACTTCTTGCACTTTGTTGATAGTTATTGTTTTCTTTTTTTCTCCATGTAATTTTTGAATATAAGGATGATTTTAATGATAAATGATTGATTTTTCTCTCATCTACCCTAAAATATATATTCCTTACCATCCTTCTCTTAGGAATGAGGTTTGTGAGTCCCAAGGAAGGACAGGAGACCTGCTTCTCTATTACAGGAATTGCCGTTCTCCTGATGACTTACAGAGTAATGTCAGGATAGGTGAATATCTGTTCACTGAGCCTGGGCCATTTTGGATATAGAGATGGTTAAGGATTACACCAAACTTTGCACCGTGTTTGAAATAATGCAGGGGACCCAACTCTATTTTATCTAATTAAATGCACAAAGACTCAAATCTAAATAACTTATGGTTTCTTTTTTTTCCCAACTTATTATTACAGCTTTGTTAGAAAATGTGATTGGCAGAACAAGTGCTAGTGTTGTTCCAGACAAAAGATCAGAGCATTAAGATTTGTGTTTATGACAAATAAAAACTGGAACTAAAAGAAGAACCCTGGATAAATGAATCCTCAGGGATCAGAAATGATTTGTCAACTAAGAAAGGGAAAGAGGAACATTGATGCATACCATTAGGGACTGTAATTGTACTTTTTTTCAGTTTGTTTAATGTATACCACTTTCCCCATCCCTTCCTAGATTACTTTCAATCATATCCAATGAATCATCACTTTAACTGAAGATATTCAGTAGGTATCCCTAAATAACATGCATTCTTAAAAAACACATCACTATAAATCTAAAAATTAACACTAATTTTTAATGTCTTCAAGTATTAACTTTCCACATTTCTTTATATTTTTAAGTATTTTAAAAATTGTGGTAAAATATACATAAAATAAAATTTACCATTTTAAACATTTTAAAATGTTTAGTTCAGTGGCATTAAGTAGATTTATATTGTTTTACAACCATTACCATCATTATTCTCTGAAACTTTTTCATCAAATACCTATTTTTAAAAATTGTTTGTTTGAATCATTACTCAAACAATTTTCATATTTTGTGATTTGGAAAAATGACTCAAATGTTGTTTAATATTTCAAGTTCCCATATATCTCTTTTTTTCTTGAAATATTTTATTGAAGAAAACAGTTCATAAATCTTATAGAGAATCATATTCTCATATCATATTCATACATGGATGATTATAGACACAAAGTAATTTCTTATGACTTGGTAGTTAGATTTAAAATTTTTACAGTACTCACATATAATTATTTTTGACAAGACTGCTTCATATAAAATTCTATGTACTTGCATTCAGGAGTGTGATGGTTAATTTTATGTCAACATGACTGGGCCACAAAGTAACCAGATATTTGATAAAACATTAATCTGGGTGTGCCTGTGAGGGTATTTGTGGATGAGATCATGGTAGACTAAGTAAAGGGGATTGTCCTCTCCAGTGTGAGTGAGCCTTATCTAATCAGTTAAAGCCTGAGTAGAATAAAAAGGCTGACCCTTCCATGAGTAAGAGAGAATTCCTCGTCTGACTGATTGAGCAGGAATATTGGTCTTTTTCTGTCTCCAGATTGGAACTGAAACATCAGCTTTTTTGTATTCCAAGCCTGCTGGATTTCAGACTGGAACTTATACCATTGCCTCTCCTCATTCTTGGACCTTTGGACTCAGACTAGAACTAAACCATTAGCTCTCTCCTGAGGTCTTGGAACTTCTCAACTTCCATAGTCATGTGAACTAATTCCTTGTAATAAATCTTTGTTGATATATATATCATGTTGATTCTGTTTTTCCAGAGAATCCTGACTGATGCCAGGGATACATATGTCTGGTTGCCTTTGCTTTTGTGACATTACCACTAATGATAATTATTAGATCTCTTAGTTAAGGGTTGCAAAATAGAGATATTCTAATTCTTATTTGATTACTTATTTATGTAATATTTCTATAATTAGAAACTTTCACGGACCAAAAATTTATTTATCCTTATGTTCTGAACTATCAGAATGACAAATAAATGAAGAGCAAAGGAAACAATCAACAAAATAAAAAGGCAACTTACAAAAATGGGAGAAAATCTTTGCAAACCACCTATCTGATAAGATATTCACATCCAAAATATATAAAGAACTAATACAACTCAGTGGCAAAAAAAAAAAGACATTTTTTTCCAAGTAAGACATACAAATGGATAACAGGTGCATGAAAGGGTGCTCAGCATCATTCATAATCAGAGAAATGCAAATCAAACCCAAAATGAGATATCTTCCTAAAGATAGATAGATATAAAGATGATGTTAGAATGGCTATCATCAGAAAGAAAAGAGATAACATTATGTATCACATTACATATATTTGTGCAACATGGATGGACCATGAGGGCATTGTGCTAAGTGAAATAAGCCAGGCAGAGAAAGACAAAACAGTTACGGTATCACTTATATGTAGTATTTTTTTAAAAAGATGAACTCATAGAAACAGAGTAGAAAAGTGGTTGCCAAGAACTGGGGGGTGAGGGAAATAGAAGTTAGGAAAAGGATACAAACTTTCAGTGATAAGAAAAAAAAAAGGCACATATAAGAAGTTTAGCTTCCATTACCCTTTACCTCTTTTTTCTTCCCCGGAAAGATTATTTAAACATATTTATCATTTATTTTTCTATTTTATAAATATAACATTGCGTAGCATACTACACATTCCATCTTGTTGTTTTCACTGCAGTACATTGTGAAGAATACTGCATAGTATTATAAAAATATATAACTCATCTGGAAAATACCTTCCTAAAAAGGTTTTTGAGGAAGTAATATACTTGAAATTGGTCTTTAGAACTGACAACTGTGTGTGGAAATAAATGGAAGAGTCAAAGTCTAAGTATGTGGAGGTCAGCTAGAAAGGTACTAGATTTGTCTAGATGAAAAACTTGAAATGGGTAGAGATGGTTAGAAATGAAGAGGCACAAAGTTAGAGTAGATGGTTTTGGAAACTTATCAGATGTGGGTAGTAAAAAAGAGACATTACCTAAAATAATTTCAAGTTTGCAAAATAGGGTGACTGAAAGAATTATGGTGACATGAAAATGAGTGAGAAATGCATAAAACAGTACTTACTGAAATTAGAATATTACACATTCAACATTCAATTTTGAATCTATTTTGTTTTGTGATTATACCTGCCATATTGTCTAATGGTTTGTGAAAATGAAAGATAAGACTGGAGAGAAGTCAGACCTAGAGACATACAAATTCATTTTATTTACATAAAGGGAGAGATCAATACAAGAGATTGAAGAGAATGCCAATGAAAATAGTTCAGAGCATGGAGTAGACATAAAAAAATGAGAAAGAAATGAACAACAAAGCATTATAGAATCAAATAAGGCAAAAGAGGGAAGCAAGTATTAGACCGAAATATATTTCGATCAATGTTTGAATGTAATGAACAATAAATTAATTTTTTAATAATTTTTAGTCTATAGAAGTCAAGTGGCCATTTGGTATCAGTAGTGTTTGTATCCATTTGGCAGAAATATTCAGAAGATCATATTGTAGTTATATGGTACTTATTTATGTGAACACGGAGCATTTACTTGTCAGTTAAATGAGATTTATCCCCTTTGTAGTCATTTAAGGAACTTAAAATCCACGATGCTATAGAACATATTTTACAAGGAAATTTCTCACTTTCTTTTTGTTTATACATGAGTCTCGTATGGAGGACAAACTGTTCCTACCCACATATGGAAAACTTGGTAATATATATCATAATAATTGGAAAAAGTCAAAATGAAACAGAAGGAATATGACACAAAAAGTTTTTTACCTATGTTTCACAGGGAGTGTAAAGTTGTAGCTGAGACAATTAGAAGTTTGTTACCTAGACATAAAATGCACAATGACTAAAAAGTACCTTTTAGAGTATAAATGCTGCATAGAAATTTGCAGTTAAATATATTACTAGTTTTCTTCCTAAATTTAATTCCAGAACTATAGTTCCTTGCAAATATGTATAACATGTTTAGATTAAGGTACAATTGTATTAGAAATATGTTCTGATTATTTTACTTAATACCTTAAAAACTTTGTTTTTATGCTGACATATTTATGATAATTCCATGGCATCAATAAAATAATAATGCCTTATCATGATTTAAATATAATGTAACTATATCCAAGACATTACATAAATTTCTGTGACTATATTTGTCTTATAGAATATAAGGCTAAAAATTACTCAGCTTTCTAATTTATTATTTTTAATTCCACTTGTGTTTCATTTCAATAGCTATTTCATAATTAACATGAATGTTCTCTGGAGCCTTGAGAATATTTTCCCAAATGATTTTTGCATATACAGCTACTTGCTCTATAATTATGAGGTTTGTTCCAATGAATGGTATCTTTTAAAATTTGAAGTGCTGCTATAAAGCATGAAAAATACAGATCACAAAACTATTTGTTTATAAAACAAAAATGGTATTATAAAAAAAGATTTGAAACAACTATATATTTCATATTAATTTCATCTGTTGTATTTAAGTATCCACTTACTAATTGAAAATTTTCAGTGTAAACTAAAGTTGTTAAGTGAAAAATATACAGTATCCTTTCTTAATGAAGGAAAAATAAATGGTTGGTGAGGCTTAAAAACAATGTAGAAAAATAAAGCAGAAGGAGTAGCTTGAATAGCCAAAAAGTCTCTGGGCTGATATCCAGTATGAGACTTGAATAAACCAGTCTTTAGCAGAGCATTGTTAGGTTGTTTGCATAATATTCATTGCGTTGAAGCTGAACCTCTAGATGCAGGAGTAAATTTTTCTTATACATCTGCTGCAATTCACTAATGTTGAATAAGTTTTAATTTCTAAAAGTCATATAAATGTCTCTAGGTTAGAAGTAAACTGCTTGTCGGAAACAAAAAACACACATGAATATTACCTAGACTCAGTACAAAATATAATATTTTTGAAGGATTTAAAAATATGTCCACAAAATGCCTAATAAAATAGGTGTCCCCAAATCAGACCATAACAGAATAAAAATATGCAAGGTATTTGTCAACAATTAATGAGATATATAATTATAAATAAGGTTAAAGAATAATGTTCTGCATACAAAAGTACTTATTATGACCCATAATGGGTAGAAGACTGGTATGAATTGAAACAGGTGAAAAACAATATAAAGAATAATAGAGTATTTCAATGTTAGTCATAAATTAAGAATTTGTTCTGCTTTCATTGTTGTATTATTACATTGTGAGCCTCATATGCTATAAATGGGGCTTCGCATGCAATTAAAGGAAAAAAAAGATTTTTGGTCTTATAATGAAACTATTTGACAAATAGCCATCAACTCTATTTTTTCAGTAAATTATTTTATCTGCTCCAATAGAAAGCACACAAAAATATTTTAAGTTAAGTTTGGAGCATTTTCCCCAAATTATGTATTGTGGATCTCCTGCCCCACTGATGAATTAAGGTCAAATAACTTTGATATACTGCCTACAGTAGCCCCCATTTAGAAATTTGCAATGTATTATATTTGCATGTGAAAGGTCAGAGAATCTATGTTAAAAATCCTGTTCATTTTTTAAACATTGTGTTTAAACAGAATATAAACACAGAACCTCCATAAATGTTTCAAGAACTAGTTCTTTGAATATAATTTGGAAAATATGGAGGTAGAAATTACCCATGTTTTAATTATCTTCTTAACCCAAAACTATAATGCCAAAACTATATTAATTTTTTGGCTAATTCTAGCTAAGCCTTTCCTGTTCTTCAGAATGAACTTAGATCATCTATCTCCCTTTCCAAAAACTTGTGTTCTTTCTGACTCTATCATTTCTAGTCTTCTGATGATCTTTTCTAGATCTTTTTTTGTAGGCACTGAATGCAACTGGCCAATTATTAATATTTTATGCAGTTTGTTCTAGAGACTGTCCTCTCAAATGTATATATCTAGTTCCAGGAAACTCTTCTCTCAACTATTCAGTTTAAAATATTGTATGCTACATAACCTTATGCAAATATTTGATATCCTAATTTTATTATAATTAGTATTAATATTTATTTATATTATAAATTTTCAAAACACTAAGACATCTTTTGCTTTTGGATTTTGCTTTCCTGATTTGTGTACTGAACAAATATCCATAAAGCACTTAAAGCATTTTAGGAAAAAGGTACATTATAAATAATAATTTGTGAAATAAAGCTCTTCATTTGTAGACTGTCAAGAAACACATACTATAATTTATAATGTATTGATAAAAGACATATTATCCATTGAATTCACCTACTGATATTTACTAGAGTATACTTCAACAAATGAGAAAAAAATTATCATGACCAACGCATCTTAAAAGTGAAGACAATCAAAACATGAGGGTGGGAAAAGTTCTGATACAAATGAACAAAAGGAAAGAGAGAATATAGTAAGAAATATTCAGAAATATGAATTTCATTTAAAATCGTGACATTTTCAAGATATCAAAAAGTAAATTTCACTTACAGAAAGAATATAGTAAGAAATACTCAGAAATACAAATTTCATTTAAAATGGTGGCATTTTCAAGATATCAAAAAGTAAATTTCACTTTACAGTGCTTAACACAATTATTAGTAATTTTAAATTCAACGATTTTGGTTATCTTCTAACTTACATTTTTAATATTTCCTAAATTATAACAATTTTTAAATATATGCACCCACAGCTTTTGGGGAAAAAAATAAACTTATGCTAGTAGAAAGATCCAGTTTGAAGGAACTTTCCCTTTAAATATTTCTTTGTAGATGTGTTTTTTTCCTTTTCTTTTAAAACTCCCTGTGGTAAAAATTTTACATGCTTCAGCTACCAACACAGTTATTGAAAAAGATGTGTAAAACGTTTATCCTCAATGCGCTATGGATGGAACATTGATCTTAAAGTCTCTGAGGAAAACATATAATGGGGTTCATGTAATTTAATTGGTTCTAAAGTTGATATCAGCATGTATAATCCACATTTTTAATAAATGCCATGGGAATTTGAGTTTTAAAAGAAACTTATTTTATATTTTAAACATTTATCCTACTGAACAACGTATTTTTTTTTCTTTCTCTCTCTGAACTTAGATTCTGCTGCTTCCCATAGAAGTATTAAACTGTGTAAAATTAAACTATACAGTTGTCCCTCAGTATCTGCAGGGGACTGTTTCCAGGACGTCCCACGGGTACCAAAAACCACTGAAGCTCAAGTCTCTTATATAAAATGGCATAGTATTTGCATATAACCTTCACATATTCTCCCATATAATTTAAATCATCTTGTATTGCTTTTTGGAACTTTTTAAAATAAAAAATTTTTTTTTTGCTTTTATCCATGGCTGGTTAAATCTGCAGATGCAGAACCCGCAGATACAGAAGGCTGCCTTTATAATATTAAACTATATTTTACATATAGTTTGTATAATTTTTGTTTTCCATACTTAGGACAATTTACAATGAATTATCAGATTTTCTCTAAAAAATAAATGGTACTTGAATAAAAAAATAAAATTTCAAAGAATTTGTCACATAAATTTTGGAGAATAAATAACATATATGATAAAACTCTAAACAGAAATATTAAAAATATTGTGATCTTCTTTTTATAAAACCAAATGCATGTAATAAAGTTGGCCAGAAAGTTCAGGCACTAGCATAAGAAATGTCTCTTAATAATTTCTGCACTGATATCAACAATGTGCCACAAACAGAACTTTGTACCTCTGATATTACTAAGAATTTTCAAAAGAAAAGACCAGTTCCTTACGAACTAAGATAATTAATGATAATCAATTAGAGCAGCAATGGATGAAGTTCGCCCTTCTTTTTTGTTTTTCAATTAGAAATGTTATTCCAAAAGAAGTAACTATGATTTTTAATAATTTATCATTTGAAAGATGTATAACAAAAGTAAAATTTAGAAATATCAAACTTTTTAGGAGAAATACTTATATATCAAAATAATTTATTTGAAATTATATAACCATCCATATATGGAATTCTTAGTTATTCAAGAAAGATTATAATTGACATCTTTTACAGTCCACTAGATTCTTACTGACTCAGCTTCAGGAAACATCATTCATATTTCTAGTATATATATATATATATAGTCACTAAACCTAAATAACTCACTATGCAGTGGGAGAGACAGGTTATACAATGTGATACATGAAGACCTGTGGAATGAATGAAACATTATAGGGACATTTGGATTTTAGAAAATAATGGACTGGTAGGAAACCAAAAAGGTGCTATGATTCTGTAAAATAATAGAAAGTTTTCTGACCTTAAAGTAGAATTTCTTTTGTAGAAAAAGAACTGAACCTACAGGACATGTATTGTCCTTTAATGAATAATGACCATAAAGGCCTTAACAATCCCTTCAGCTTGACCAAATTTTAGACAGGCTTCTTCCTGACTCTAGGACCTGATCCTACTTTTCCTAAATCCTTACTTTAGAAAACTTGCGATTACAAGTTCTTTCTCTGCCCTTAGGTGATTTAACTCTTTTAAAAAGCTTCTTACCAGTTTTATAACCCAGAACTGTCTTTTTCAAGGACCCTAGAGCCATCCCTTTGAAAAGTAATCCTCAAGGGAAGTAGTGCCCTATCTTTCAGTCTGTGTGGAAGAAAAGGAGCATAACTTCAGAGGGTGTCTCACTCTAGACTGTAAAACTACCTCCTTCTTCAGGTAACTACCATGAAAATATGAGACAGTTTATTTTTATTGTGGGTAAAAACAATTAGCAAACACAGGTGGCCTATGATCCCTCCACCACAGCTCTTAGCCCTCTCCCACCTTTTATCTCAGTGGAGCTGAATTTCCACAACTGGCTTATGCTCTCTTCCCTATTGCTGGCAATATTAAAATAAAATCAACTTCTGTTAGCTTGCGTGGCACAATGCTTTCCTAAGCAATAGGATTAGCTAATAAAGTGCCAAATACTTTTCTTTATACATCATTTTAAACTATAAAGATGTCCATAGCTTGAACAAGTTATGTCCTAGCAAAGCAGAAATTAAAAGCATGAATATAAATCTTGGTAAAACTGTGCCATTATTTTGGCTTAATCCCTCCGTTAAAATTAATAATGGAGGAGGGATGTACAATGGAAGTTAAAAATATATTTTTAGACAAAGGCGATGACTATAACCATTCATATTTTTCTACTTATGCATTTGTCTATTCAACAAATAGCTGTGTATACACAGATATAAAGTCCTTTGCACACCTGAAGTCACTTTTCCATTTAATATACAATCATACACAATAAGACACATCTAAATAATACTTTAAATCAGCAGATAAATGAATAATACATGTCACAACATTTGAAAGTTTCAGCACATGGCATTAGAATTTGGAAAAAGATTTGTGAAAAAGTAGAAATTACTTGGGTCTTGAACTCTGAGAAGAAATTAGAAAAGTGGATAAAAGGGGAAAGTATATTCAAGACTACAAATTAAAATTTTTTGAATCGAGGCTGACCACAGTGCATTTTATGGACTACCTAGAAGGAGGAAAGGGAATAAAGAGAGATTTGGGGAGTCTTTAAAGAAAGTGGGTTTACTCACATATAGCAAAATATAAAAATATGTGTCCATAGGTAGACTTAAGGTATGGAATCAGATTAGTTGTAGTGAGAGTGCTGGACTATGTGACTGGGAAGGATAAGAGAGGGTAGAGTGTAGTGAAGTGCATTATATTTCAACTTCTGCAAACATTACAGCATGCTCACTACCAAAAGTTTAGTTTACAAATGTTACCATACAGTTGACTTCATTTACGCATTTCACCTCCCCACACCCCTCTTACCCTCTGGTAACCACTACTCTGTTCTCTGTATGTATTTGTTTTTGTTTGTTTGTTTATTTGTTTTAACATATTCCACAAATGAGTTAAATCCTACAGTCTTTGTCATTCTCTGTCTGATTTATTTAACCTAATACCCTCAAGTTTTATCCATGTTGTCACAAATGAGAAGATTTCATCTTTTTTTTATGACTGAGAAGTATTCCATTATATACATACACCACATCTCCTTTATCCACTCATCTGTCCATGCTGATGGGCACTGAGGTTGTTTCCATATCTTGGCTTTTATAAGTAATGCTGCAGTGAACTCGGGGGTGCACTTATCTTTTTAAATCATTGTTTTCATATTCTTCGAATGACCCCAGAGTAGAATAGCTGGATAGTGTGGTAGTTCAATTTTTAATTTTCTGAGGAATTTTAATGTTGTTTTCCATGGTGGCTGCACCAATTTTCATTCCCATCTACAATTTATGAACATTCCATTTTCTTCCTCTCTAGCACTTGCTATTCTTGCCTTTTTTGATAATAGCCACTCTAATGAGCATAAGGTAATATCTAATTATAGTTTTTGATTTACATTTCCCTAATAATTAGTGATGTTGAAAATCTTTTCTTGTGCCTGTTGACATCTATATGTTTTTAGGAAAATGTCTATTCAGCTCCACTGACCATTTTTTAATGGGGTTGTTTGCTTTTTGTTGTTGAATTGTATGAGTTTTTTTTATATATTTTGTATAGTAACTCCTTATCTGATATATGATAAATATATGATATTTATCTTCTCCCATTTGATAGGTTGTCTTTTTGTTTTGTTGTTGGTTTCCTTTGCGGTACAGAAGCTTTTTAGTTTGAGGTAGTCCCATTCATTAATTTTTGCTTTTGTTTCCCTTGCCAGAAAGATACTGCTAAGAAAGACAAAGAGCATATGTCAAAGAGCATACTGCCTATGTTTTCTTCTAGGAGTTTTATGGTTTCAGGTGTTACATCTAAGTCTTTAATTCATTTTGAGTTGATTTTTGTGTATGGTGTAAGATAGTGATCTAATTTCATTATTTGCATGTGGCTATCCAGTTTCCCCAACACCTGTGCTAATTCTGGTTTTATTTGAGAATGGGCATTTTCCATCCTCCACTACCTCTGCCAGAGTTGTCACCTGATGCCCTCACCGTTGCTGCTTGTGCCTCTCAGTCATTGGTGCCTTGCTGCTGCTGGTTTTGCTAGTGTCACCACCTTGGGTATTGGAAGGGTGGTCACCTTCCTTCTGTCTAGGGTCTCCTGGGTCTCAGGCTCCACCACTGCAGGGGGAAAGAGAGGGTGGTAAGGGAGCCAGATCACAGGAGCCTCTGTCATGTCTGGGGTTGTCAGATTTTCAGGTGCCACTGCTGTGGGCAGGGGGGCCAGAGTTGTGGGTGCCTCCATGGCTGGAGGGATGTGGTCTCAGACCCCACTTGCACTGTTGCCTGGTTCTCTGTGGGCAGGGGTGCCCCTGTGGCCAGGAGGATGGAGTCATATGCACCACTTTGCCTGATGCTACCTGGTTCTCTGGGGCTGTGCCCTCAGCCGCTGAAGCTGGGTGGCTGAGACTTCAGGCACCGCCTCCACTTTCCCCCAGTTCTACCTCCTCTGTGTGTTCTAGCCACCCCCACCTACACCTTTGGATACACAGATGTGTGGAATTCTCTGGCATCCTGGTGTTTTTGGCGAATCTTTGTTGAATTATAGATGTTTTACTTGTTGTAGATTGAAGAGGAGAGACAAAGTGAGTGTCATTTGCCATCATGATGCTGAGATCACTCTTAGATTTCTTTTTATATGGGAAAATCAACCCTTTATTTGTTATATATAATGTAAAAATTTCACCCAATTAGGCATTTTCTTTGAACTTTGCCTCTTTTAGTTTTTTGTTTTTGTTTTTTGGTCATGCAGAAGTTTCTGTTTTATTTTTATATGGCATAAAAAATAAAACTGCATTAAAAATCACACCTAGATTTTGAGCCAGAATTTAAAATCTTTCCCAACATTCAAGATATAAAGAAATATATCCAGGGTTTTGTCTGTAATTTCAAATATATTTTAACATTCAGATCTTTGATCAAACTTGTTTCATTTAGCAGTGTAAGCCGTTATATTTTGATCCAATTGTCAAAATGGCTCTATAGTTTGTCCAAAACTTTTAGTAAAAAGATAATTTTTCCCAGTGATTTGAAATGCCACCTCTATTGTACAGTAAAGGTCCATGTACTTCTGTTTGATGTTTTATTCTGTTCTAAATATATAACATTACACAGGTCAGCATGATAATATTTTAGTTGTAAAGACTACAGTATGTTATTCTAGTTCCCCATATTTAATAATATTTTCACAGTTGTTATTGAACGTGTATGTTTTCCATATGAGCTTTAGGATAAATTTGTCTAGCTCCAGAAAAAGAAATAGTTGGTGTTTTTATTGGTGTTATTGTTGTAATCATTATTATTTCAATACTACTGAGCCAAGGTAAAAGTTTATCTGGATCAAAATTCTTTTGGGTTGTGTTTGATTATTTTGTGAGTGAAGCTAATCAAATTTAGGATATAAGTAAATTAATGAGTCCTCCATTATTTTAGTGCTGTGGTACCGTAATTCATAATATTTCCAGATCTCCGTAATATAACCCATTTCTTCCCCCTACCATATTATCTTAAGAGATGGAAAACAAAATATGAATTGAGACTAAATTGGGTTACAAATCAAGAACTTTTCAAGAAACAAGAAATGTATCTCTGTTTCAGTTAGTACAACATTAAAAGGCTACTTTGTTGCAACAATTTTTTTTAGTATTCTGACATATCAATAATAATGTACCCTAAGAAATCTGAAGAGTATAATATGATTTTTAATATAAAAGTACTTTGGGAAAAACATAAAATATTATAAAAATGTTAAGTATTATTACTATTCTGAATTCTTCAAACACTATGTCCTTCTAATTTATTAATGAAATGATACACTATTGAAATGATTTCGTTTTTTGTTTTGTTTTGTTTTGTGTGTGGTACGCGGGCCTCTCACTGTTGTGGCCTCTCCCGTTGCGGAGCACAGGCTCCGGACGCGCAGGCTCAGCGGCCATGGCTCACGGGCCCAGCCGCTCCGCGGCATGTGGGATCCTCCTGGACCGGGGCACGAAGCCGTGTCCCCTGCATCGGCAGGTGGACTCTCAACCACTGCGCCACCAGGGAAGCCCTGATTTCGTTTTTAATAATGCCTCACAAAATCATTTGGTGATTATTCAAACTATCAGGCACAACTAGTTGCAGATGAGTGACCAAGCAGGAGTCTGACTCCATTTTTTGATGTTTTACCTGCTAACAACTTTTAAGCATCATCCCTCCCCTATCCCTGTGCCCACATCCGGGCAAGCTAATAAGAAATCCTCAGTGCTCCGTCTTTTGATACCTGCAGGAAATTCAAACCACACAAGCTCCGACCTCACCCCTGTCCCACCCCAACCACAATAAAAACTCCTGAGCCAGTCTCCTTTCTTGGCTCTCTCGAGACATTTAAGACCTCCCTGAGAGCCCTGCCCTGGGAGCAGTCATCACTCTCCACATCTGAACCAAATTTTAGTGGAAGTGCCCCCTGCTTTTTCAGGGTGACCTTAACAGTGCTTGACTCAGGCAGGACCTAATTTATTGAGGAAGACAACCCAAGAGCTATATGCTTGGTAAATAACCAGAAAATTGATTTTCCTCTTTAATTATCTGGGTCTCATATAATGTTTAAAAAGTAATTTACACAATACTTAATATCATTTTTAATATATTGCATGGAAGTAAATAGGTTCCAATAAAGTAAGCTAAGAATAAAAAACTGTACAATTTAGAAAACATGAAGATGTATTTTCTACTAATTTTGAATATATAAGATTTTTAAATATTTATGCATACATAAATACCTTAATTTATTTAAATAACTTTAAGCTAATGTTAAAGTATTTAAAAGAATACACATCTAATAATCAACGTTTCATTAACATAATGATTTCCTTCACATGCTATTATGTGTTTTTGTCTTCATAATGCAAAATAAGTAATGACTATTTCTATGATATGTATCTCTGGCTGCAAGAAAATTTTACTGGATATAATGGCTTCCTTTTTTATGGAAATATTCCTTTCTGAGGTTTATGGAATGGTAATAACAATTACTGGGTATGATGTTCTTTTATAAAACTTTCGGTGTCTTTGAAAAAGCCAACATCTTTATCTGTTTAAGTATTGAAATAATAGTGTCCCTTTACATTAAAAAAAACTGTAAATTGCTGTTCTCAGAATATTTTTGGAGTTTTGTGCAGATAGAATATGTCTTTATGTATTAAAATTTTCTTCTTATGAAAATGTTAGTTGCAGCACATACTAGATAACAAGGTTTGGAATCATAAAAAATCCAAGTTAAGTGATAAGTGTCTAGAAAGATTTAAGTACTCTAGGGAAAAGGATTTTTAACTTAAATGCCAGATAAGTTTCTTTTAAATATTCTATTTCACTGTTATTCATTTATATATATTTTTTTAATTTTAAAAGACAGGTATAGAAATTCTAGAGTTGGAAAATTTATTTGAAAAAATTCTCTTCACAGGATACAACAATGTGCGTTTTGACCACAGGGTAAAAATCTTCCTTTTGTTATTTTTACATTAAGAAAGATCAGAATTCTTACAACCTCCATGGACAGATGGCTTCTAATTCTGGTTAGCAATGCACACCTTTCAAAACTTAAGTACAGAGACGTAAGCATAAATATTCTGCATTGGGTTCTCATCCCAGGCAGGCAGAAAGATAGATTAGTATAATAGATTAAAAAAAAAAAAAAGTTTTGCTACAAGTTTCCTTAGCAGATGGTAGTTACTATAGACTGAGTTTTTGTGTCCCCTTCTAATTTATATGTTAAAAACCTAACTCCTGATTTGATGGCATTTGGAGGGGGTTGGGGTGGGCGGAGATAATGTGGAGCCTCTGATTAATGAGATTAGTGCCTTATCAAAGAGACCCCAGAGAGCTCCTTCACTCATTCCTCCATGTGAGGACATAGCAAGAAGTTGGCCATCTATATGAACTAGGAAGTGGGTCTTAACCAGACAGTGAGTCTCAGCACCTTCATCTCAGACTGCCTAGAACTCTGAGAAATAAATTTCTGTGGCTTGTAAGCCGTCCAGCCTATGGTATTTGTGTTACAGCAGCCCAAATAGGCAGGACAGTAATTGCTGCCAGAAGTAGGTGTTGCTGTAACGAACAACTAAAAATGTGGAAGTGGCTTTGGAACTGAGTAATGGATAGAAGTTGGAAAAGTTTTGAGGTGCAGGCTAGGAAAGTCTACATTGCTGTGAACTTTCAACAGACAGTTAAAAGTGATTCTGGTAAAGGCTAAGAATGAAAAAGCAGAGCTCTAGAGAAAGCCTCAATCTTCTTAGAAAAAACCTAAGTAATCACAAACAGAATGTTAGTAGAAACGTGTGTCATAAAGTCCCCATTGATGAGGTCTCAGATGGAAATAGGGAACATGTTATTTGAAACTGCAAAACACGTTACCCTTGTCGTAAAGTGACAAAGAACTTGATTGAATTGTATTCATATTCTAGTGTTTGTGGAAGGTAGAACTTGTGAGCAAGTGATGAAATTGTATATATAGCTGAGGAGATCTCTAAGCAAAATGTTGAAGGTGTGACTTGGCTCCCTCTGACTGCTCATAGTAAAAAGTGAGAAGAGATAAATGACTTAAAGATGAAGTTGCTGAGCAAAAGGGAAGCAGAACCTAAAGATTTGGAAAATTCTCAGCCTATCCATGTTGAATAAATGAGAACACTAAGGGTATGGTCAAGCTACTGTTTGATAAAAAGATTAATGTGGATCAGCCATCGCAACAGAAGCCAGGAGCTATTTTCCAAGACAATGGAAGAGTGACTCTGAAGGCAGTTCAGGGAGCATCAAGACTGCCACTCTAAGTATAGGCCTAGAGTGCAAGGACTTAGAGGGACAGGGTGGTTTCAAAGGAGGGGGGTGCATCTCCAGTTCAGGTAGACCAGGATGGCTCCACCTGGTGCCCCACAGGTGGGACCCACAGAAGCCGAGACTTGGACTGCAGCCAGCGAAACTATGAAGGCATGGCTGCTTTTACCCAGATTTCAAAGGATGGGGCCACATATCAGAGCCACGGACTCCAGATCCCAGTCTAGCTCCAGAGAACTGTGAGCATGGAACCATTTTTACTCTCTTACCAGAGTTGGAAATTTTTATTTTTCAAGAGCCAGATGTTAAATATTTTGGTTCGGCATCTATATCTTTACCACAACCATATGACTCTGGCATTGTAGTGAAAAGCAGACTTTGACAATAAGTCAATTATATTCATGGCTGTATTCCAATAAGAATTTATTTATTTGAATAAATTTCTGATATTTGAAAATTATTTAAATTTCACATCATAAAATCTTACTTTTTTTTTCAACCTTTTAATTATATCAAACCAGTTTAGTCTGTGGGCCAAGTAAAAATAGGTGGCTAGCCAGATTTGAAGTGACATATAAGCTGAGGTATTCTTTTTGGCCATTTTCCAAACATTCGCCCTAACTATCACTCTTTTGGAGTCATTTGGCTTTCCTTGAATAGAGAAGTTCTGCAACAATTATTTTTTTGCATTTTCTTTTTTTATTCAAGATTATGTTTTTGACATATCTACTTGTTGATACATATAGCAGATATTCATTTATTTTATTTTTAACAGTTTTATTGAAGTAAAATTGATATATTAAAAAACTGCACATGTATAATGCATAAAATTTGATGAGTTGGACATAGGAATACACCTGTGAAACTGTCACCACAATCCGGTAAGAGACATATTCATCACCTCCTAAAGTTTCCTTGTGCCTTTTTGTGTGTGAGAGATGAGAACATTTAACATGAAACCTACCTTCAACAAATGTTTAAGTGCACAAAATCGTATTTTTAACTTTAGGTGCTGTGTTGTACAGCAGATCTCTAGAACTTATTTCATCTTGCAAAACTGAAAAGTTATACCCATTGAATAATAATTTCCTATTTCCACTATCCCCCGGTGTCTGAAAACAGCCATTCTATTCTCTGCTTTAATGAGTGTAATTATTTAAGATATCATATAACTGGAATCTTGCAGTACATGTCCTTCTGTGACTGGTCAACTCAGAATGGATTAAAGCCTTAAATGTAAGACCTGCAGCAATTCATTTTTGTGAACTTCATTGTATTATATTCTTTCCTATATATATATATATATATATATATATAAAGTATACATATATATACACATATTAGAGAGTTTTTTGTTTTTGCTTTTTTCTTTGTAAATTTTATCCCAATATTTTTTTTATATATAAATTTATTTATTATTTATTTATTTATTTTTGGCTGCTTTGGGTCTTCATTGCTGCAGGCAGGCTTTCTCTAGCTACAGTGAGAGGGTGCTACTCTTCGTTGCGATGCGCGGGCTTCCCATTGCAGTGGCTTCTCTTGGTGCAGAGCACAGGCTCTAGGCACACGGGCTTCACTAGTTGTGGCATGCAGGCTCAGTAGTTGTGGCTTGCGGGCTCTAGAGCGCAGGCTCAGTAGTTGTGGTGCACAGGCTTAGTTGCTCCGTAGCATGTGGGGTCTTCCCAGACCAGGGCTCGAACCCACGTCCCCTGCATTGGCAGGTGGATTTTTAACCACTGCACCACCAGGGAAGTACCCCCCAATACTTTTTACTTTTGAACAATTTCTCAAAATTTGACTTTACTGATACCATTCATCTTGTTTTTCTTCATTGTTTTTGACTCATTATTTTTCTCATAACACTTTGTCATTTCTTCAGATTATAGGTGTAGGTATTATAGACTGTTCAGTTTGTATTCAGTGTTCACTTTTTATCCAGTTTTCATTACATTACATAAGATAAAGGGCCATAGAAGAGGAAATATTAAATAAAATAATTGTGAAAGAAATGTCTGTTTTACTTGTTTAGCAAGCTACTTATTCTTTTTGTTTTATTTTTGAAAATTAGTCCAAAAGAATTTCTCTAATAAGTATTGTATGTATACAACAAAACAGAGAGCAACAAACATGACCAGGAATATTTTTAGATACATTACAATTATAAAAGAATACCACAGATATAAAAATATGAAGTAATTTTGAAAACAACAAAATAGTTACTTTCTAAAGTTTGCTTTGGTCTCTCCTGGTAAATCACTTTTGAAAGTGAAGTTTTCTCTGACATCTTCCCTACTATTCTCATGCGGTAAAATATTTTTAAAAAGCAGGTATGAATGAGAAGACTTTTATCCTGGGATTTGCCAATAGAGAGGGAAGAAAATCCCCTCTCCTCATCTTCAGTATACATTTGGTTAGTCAGAATTTGCATCTTAATCAGGCATCACCCCTAGGAAAATCTATTAGGGATATATGTTGTGAGTTTCTTGTAATGGAGGGGATTTTTTTTTTTTCTCTTGCTTTTCCTGGAACTGAAGTTGTGTCTAAGAGCGTTTTTCTAGGAGTGCTCTATTATATTTACCACAATAAAATGGGCACATAAAAATGAAAACAAAACTGAACAACAATAATAACAAAAACAAAAAATATAAGCTTTGCCTCCTTATCTTTCTTTCATGTCCACTGTGATAATACACACAGTCACCTAAGACTCATTCCAGTGGGGTTTTTTCCACTTCTTTCTTTTTCAATATTTCATTTTCTCAAACATATAAAATAAGAGATACTCGTTTTGTTTGTTTGGTAGATATAGGTTTTTTGCCTAACAATTGCTCTAGAATAGACAAATGCAGTGCATGGTATGTGGGAGTATGGGACAGTGTGACTATCAATTATTTTCTCCTTTAGCCTTGTTGTTTGACTTTATCAATCCATTCAATCTTTCATTTATGGTAATTTCTCTATGTTTCTCGAAATAGTTGATTGATACCTGACTTCTCTAATGTGGTCACCTAGTGTTACTTATGTGATTTTATGAGTATTTCAAGGGAGATATGGCAAAGAGGGAAGGAAAGGGAGTAAACTTGCTAGCTAGTTAATATTTTAATATGACACAATAATTGTGTTTTGTTTCTTAATGGCAATGATAAGTCTTTCTAAGGTAACAAATAACACAGAAAAAAAAAAAAAAAGCCAAAAAACCCTCTGAGCTTAAGAATATGCTTTCTCATCAATAATAATGAAAAAGGATAGAAATATTTCACTCTGAAGATATACTGAATTTTTAAAAAGCAGTATGATTCAATGGTACAGCACATTACATTAAAATTAAGCATAAACATAGTCCTAAGTTTTCACGCATGATTTTCCTAGAATAATCACGATCATCCAAAAAATTTAAAGGGATGATATTGTCTTCCTGCGTGTATTTATTCCTTAAATAAAACTGAGGTTCTTTTACTAAAAAGTATATTGAGAATATATGTTTGAAAATACAACTATATTCTCTGCCATGGTCTGCCCCTTTAGTTATCCAGACATCTTTGTTCATTCTTCTTATTATTAAAAGAATATACTTAGCCCGTTCTTAAACAAGGCAAACCTATAGTTTCATCCAGGTTCTGCATCCAGGTCTATATCTCTGTGTAATGTACAGCCTTCTCCATCAGCAACTTTTCTGAGGTTCTGGGACCTTTAAACACTCTGGGAAGAGCTGTCTACTGTTCTCTCTGGGCCCTGGTTCTGCTTTCTGAGAGCCTTTTCTTTGTCACTCTTCACATGGAATGGGTGATAGAACCTATACCCTCTTGGAGACTGTGGACTTTCCACAATTTTCTTCTTGGGGTACAGTTTTAGAGAAATATGGGTTGCTTTACAAGAAAAGAATCATAAGCTTTAATCCATATTTCAGTATAAAAACTTCCTTTCTGTGAGAATAGGTATCAGTTATTCATTAAATTGAATGTAATAAACCCTCTTTCTAAACTAACCTCTCTCAATTGTTTGCTCGCAGAGACTCCTGGGGTTGTTTGTTAGTGTATATTAAATTGGCTGTGTGCCCAAGCCTCTTGATGGATTTTTGTGTGTGTGTCTACACAAAATACACACATGTATGAATACTCATATATAAGTATGTATATGTGTGTATATGTGTATAGAGATAAGTAGATATAGATATTAAGACTGGGGTAACTTAAAACATTTTATCTTGAAGTTTAACTCTAATTAAAATGTTCTTTTTCTCTTTTGGCATTTAATGAGTCCTAGAACAGGGCTAAAGGATCTAGGTAATGAAAAGGTATTTAGTTCTTGACCAAGAGATTAAAGCTAATAGTTTTTAGGTATCTTTTATCACTAAAAAAATGAGAAGTTGAAAAACTGCCTTTTAGTAACTTCCATTTGCTTCTTTTAAGTAAGAGTAAGCAAATGGCATAATACGTAATTCTGAATTTTTACATATTATTACATTCCAGAAGGAAAGATATTCTGAAAAGAAAGGTGCATTTTGAACTGTGAAGAATTTTGTGCCATCTAATTAAGAAGCTCAATGAAAGCATAAAAGCAGAAAATGGAATTACTGGTGTACTTAAATAATAATTAAAGCTTTCTTTCTAATTTATAGACTAATGTATCATATTCATATGCCATCTTATATGAATTATAGTTTGTTTGTTTGTTTTTGAGGTACGCGGGCCTCTCACTGTTGTGGCCTCTCCCGTTGCGGAGCACAGGCTCTGGACGCGCAGGCTCAGCAGCCATGGCTCACGGGCCCAGCCGCTCCGCGGCATGTGGGATCTTCCCAAACCGGGGCACGAACCCGTGTCTCCTGCATCAGCAGGCGGACTCTCAACCACTGCGCCACCAGGGAAGCCCCTAGAGTATTTTAAAACATAAAATATAATGACTTCTACCTAAAAATTTGGAGCTAAAACAGTAAGAAAAAAACTTTATATATTGCTGTTATACATTACTCAAAAGAACAATGAAGGCCGACACACGCTAAATAAGTTGGTGTGGTGAAGATGGCTAGTTGGTACACTGTGTTCATTCTGCATTGCTCACGTGACCATCCAACAAGAGTAAATTCACAACCTTCCCTCCAGCTGAGTGTGACCATGTGACTAAGTGTTGGCAAATGAAATATTGGCCAAAAGTGATGTTTGTGATTCTGGTTTGTACTATTAAAGCATATCTTTTCATTACTTTGAACCATTTCTTGTCAATTGGAATACCAGTTGATATGATGAGTCATTCTGACAATATAGATAATGAAGGAAGAGCAAAAGGACAGAAGCAATTTTGTCCCTTTCATATTCAACGTAGTTAATTTAAATTAATATATATTTAATTAAAATAGCAATTAATAAAAATGGTATGTAAAATAAATAATCTAATAAATTTTACAAAATGCATTTATACTATGATTTCCATTAAACTGAAACAGTTTAAAGGCCATGGCAACATGCTTACCCAGTTTTGAGAATTAAAGAAAAAAAGTGTATCTTTACCTATAATTTACAATATTTCATTTTAGAGATAACATTTTCTAATATTTTTTCTGCTGATGTTTTCACATTTTTGCTATATGCAATAATATCATGCAATAGATTGCAAATATGGAAACTAAGTGAAATGTAAATAAAAATATGCCCCTGGTTATGGACTGGAGAAAGAAAGTGAAATATTCATGAAACAATGGAAATACTTGCAATAAGATACTTACTTTTCATGCATATTTTGAAGTCCCTTGGAAGTTTGGAAACAATTCCATTCAGAACTTTGTTTTGTTTTGTTTTGAGAACTAAGTCATCAGAAGGAAGAGAAAACACCCAACTGAGTTTTAACAAGAAAAGACAGGGAAAAAAATTGTATTTAAATAGTAGAAGTGATTCTAGACTCAAGTAATCAGGGAGTAGGGAAGCACATAATTTAAAGACATAAGCAGAAATGAAATCTGAAGCACATTTTAAGGAGATAATTTTAATGTACAAAACTCATTTACAAAAGAATTTGTACTTTCAAGCATTTAAAACTGCTACTATATTTACCTCAGTAAATAATTATTCCTTAAGAACACATTGTTACCCATTGGTTCACCCTTTTTATTAGCCCAAACTTCTCTTTTCCCTCTACACGCTATTGTTTGCCATGTTAGTTAAGTTTATGAATAAGATGGAAAACAAGAAGAAATCATTCTTAAAAGTATTTCACATAGATTTCCTATAGGAAAAAGAAACAGCATGTCCCATTAAATCATTTGATCTAAAAGTCCAGATACTCTATTAACCAAAAAATGATGGCTATCAGGTATTCGTTAGATCTCAACTTCATAGTTGGGAAGTATTAATTGTCATATTTTCAGTTGGGTAAGGGTATGTCCACTGATTGATAAACTTTGATAAACATTATTATTTTCTATAATTTCTTTACTTCACGTGCTTTTAAGTTTAATATAAGAAGATATTTTACAGACATTAATTTACATGTAATAACATGCAAAACTCTAGAAGATAAAGATATCAAAGTCCACAAATGGGAACAGGGTGGAAGAGACTTACCGATTTATGTTATATTTTTACATTTATGCATACATCACCTAGTGGTATTTATAAAATATAACCGTATGAAGCTAAAATATAGTTTTCAATAAAGATAGGATAAAACATTTTAAATGAAAACAAAACATTGTGTAAGTTTCGTTGGCACCATTCTTTTCTTCCTTGGAAATACATAAAATAAGGGTTTCAATGAAGGGTATTTTGAAATAAATGAAGTATAGCATATCTTGGAAATACTAATTATATTGGGCAGATAGTAAATATATGCTTATGTTCGATCTGCTTGAGGTATGACTTGTTTTAGGACCCTCCAGAATTTTTTTAATTTATCTTTTTCATGTAAAATATATTTGGGAGGGGGCGAGGGGGAGGGATGAACTGGGAGTCTGGGGTTAATAGATGCAAACTATTACATATAGAATGGATAAACAACAGGGTCCTACTGTATAGCACAGGGGACTATATTTAATATCCTGAGATAAGCCATAATGTAAAAGAATATAAAGAAGAATGTATATATATGTATAACTGAGTCACTTCTCTGTACAGCAGAAATTAACACATTATAAATCAACTATAGTTCAATAAATATAAATAAAATATATTTCCATTTATAGAATGCAACTTTATTAATATGTCTATTCACTTCTGTATGTTAACTGAATTATTCAAATTTTCTCTCTCCAATTATTTTTCTCTACTAAATAAGTTGGATTCTGAAAGTTATATCAACATTTCCATTCTTGCTTACTTTCTTCTTGAATTTGCCTGAATATCTATTATGTGTTTTCAGCATTTAATGTTATGTTTTAGGAGATTTTCCTGTATATAATGTGTAGAAAAGTTGATTTTAACCTAACATTAAAATCGGTTTTTAAAAATGAATTTATTTTTGTATATATATATAAGTATATGTACATGTATGTAATACATGTGTACATACGTAATTTTACTCCTTTAATATTAGTTTATTTTAAAAATTAATTTTTACTTTGTTGCATTCTCTTTTACCTTTTGCTTATTTTTGCTGATTTTAGTTTTATTCATCCTCACCTTTACTCCAGTTAGTTTGGAAGGCTCTTTTAAGCTTTTCCATTTGTCAACTCTTTTTATTTTTTCTCACATTTTCAATGTCAATGATCATTTTAGTATGTTTTCACCATATCTATATATATCACCTCTATCTTACAACCAAAGCACTCCATGGTGTCATGATTTCCCTGCCCAGAATATAACACTGTATAGACCTTTAGTCACTCAACCTCCAGTGCTTGAAAATCTTTATAATGTCTTAATTTTTCTCCTCAATCCAATGCCCAAATCCTAGATGTTGCCAAAATAGTTTGGTAATTTCAGTTACAGGTATTATTATTTTTCCCTTGCATTTGAATCTTTTATTTCAAGGAAATATTTTCAAATAGCAATTCAAGTCGTCAATTCAGGAGAAATATATCCATGATTATATTATTTACATTCTTTGTTTTCTTCCTCAGAGAGAGCATCTGGGCTCTGAAATCTCTGCATTAGAGATCCCTTATCCTTGCACACCTTGTGAAAACACTGTCATTTTCTGGGATCAAGAATATCTAATCGGGCCTTCCCTGGTGGCGCAGTGGTTGAGAATCCGCCTGCCCATGCAGGGGACACGGGTTCGTGCCCCGGTCCGGGAAGACCCCACAAGCCGCGGAGCGGCTGGGCCCATGAGCCATGGCCAATGAGCCTGTGCGTCTGGAGCCTGTGCTCCGCAACGGGAGGGGCCACAGCAGTGAGAGGCCCGCGTACCACACACACAAAAAAAGAATATCTGGTAGATCATCCTAGGTAAGGCCTCCAAATGGAAGTCGCTCCCCTACTCCAATAAGGTAAAATGCCTTCCTAACAATAGAAAGCACACTTTTACTTTAGTCTTCCTTCTGTTTCTTCCTCAGATTTTGTTTCATAGGAGAACAAAATCTTTCTGTGTGAGCTCCTTTACAAATCATGACTTCCCCTTTTGCCAGTCTTATATTCTTTCACATATATTTTTTTATGATTTGGAAGGAGAAATATGTTTGAGAGAGTATAAATAAATTGAAAGTCTCAAAGGACAATAACCTGGTTAATGAAATTGTATTAAATGATTTTTTTAATATTAGGAAATGCATTTTATTTAACATCTGTATTTGACACTCTTACACTTTTGCTCAAAGTATAGCTAGAAGCTTTGGAGGAAAGTTTTTGAATATCTGTCTAAAGATTTAGTATTATACCATGCAAATGCATTAATTTCACTGTTTAATTTACAGCAAAAAAAAAAAATCAATGTAATGTAAGTAGACTTTAATATTTTGTAACAGGGAATTCCCTGTCGGTCCAGTGGTTAAGACAGCGCTTTTACTGCCATGGGCCCGGGTTCAATCCCTGGTCAGGGAACGAAGATACCACAAGCCATGTGGTGTGGCCAAAATAAAAAATTTTGTAACAAGTTAAAAATTACCCGTGACTCTCATAGCATAAAAAATATGGCCTCTCTATTTATTATCAGCCATTCTTTACTTTCCCCTGAAAGTAAATAATATATATTTTCTGAACCCTAATCTCCCATTATTATGTGAATTCAGAAAAATATAACACCTTAATATATCCGTATACTATTACTGAAAATCTTAAGGATTAGCCTCTTAATATGTACCTTCTTTTACTGACTATAATCTCCTTGATTGTTGAATGAAAGCACTGTGCATGCATAATAATAGCAATGAATTGCAAATATTAACACTGTCTTAACCTGAATAATTTTCCATGGCTATACATGGAATATATGCAGTTTTTATCCAAAATAAACCAGATTCTCAGTAATTCAATTGCTCCAGGAACTATTTTTAAGATCTTATATTCTGAAACTCTACTAAATAAACCAAATTGCTAATGTATGTTCACAAAGATTAGTAAACTTAAAATTTTCCTTTTACTTGTCATAAATACTTTTTGGATTATATATTTTAAATAATGCATTAAATCATGGTGATTCTTAGATGCATATGTTGAGTTCAAATTCAATGTAAAGGTCAACTGAATATTTCCACAGCAGTTTCATTCTAAATTGATAGTGTTGGGAATAAGTCCACACAATCAATGCTCATATATAATGCAAATATAATAAAAAAGTGATTGAAAAAAAGATAAAGATACTCCCACCTTCTTTGTTAGTATGAAGAATGATAACACCTATTCATGATATAAAGGTCTAAATTACATGGCAGTTGAGAAATGACAGAACACAACAGTTAATTTTACTTTCCCTTATTTTAAAGAATGAATTTACATTTTAAAATGTAAATATTTTAAAATTCAGGCATATTCATTAAATATATATGTTAGAATTTCAATCTGTATTATGCTTTTAAATGTAAGTGTTGATTCTCAACAGGGTGGTTGAGAATTTGTAGTTGATATCAAACTCTTGGTTCTGTTCCAATTGATTTTATTCTTAGTAAAATCAATATTTGTTTCTTGCTTTTACTGTGCACAGAAAAAGCAGACAGCAATGAATCACATGAATGTTTTCCTGATTTATTTACATAACCACAGTTGGTACAGCTGGTCAGTTGTGCTAACTGAACTATTTGCCATCTAAATGATTATGCTCTCTTTTCCAAAGGATTAAACCATACAGGTGAGAAATTGTCCTTTATTCTGAAATCAAGCAGCTGTAAAATATCCACAATTCTGAGGCTGTATCAGGGGACTGAAGTCAATGGGTTGATACTGCAGAAATCTGTACTGCTACTTTACTCAGGCATCTACCAGGAGACTGCTGTTTTTCAAGCATACATTCTTCAGCCAGACTCAGCAAATCCTAAGTCAGAATCCTGACAGGCTTTAACTGGATTTCCTCACCATTTGTATACCCTGAAAATTACATTTCTCATGAAAAAGACTTCCCTCCCAGTGATTTGGGTCCTGGACTTTTGGGAGGTGCTATATTCACGGAGGACTGGGCAAAAGTCTTTGTGAAATGCATTAGCACAAATTTCCTCTCAAAATAGAAAGATGTTTAGAAAATGTTACCATTATTAAGATTTAATTATGTAATAAAAAGTGATCTCTTTTTTAAATTATAGATTTCATTAGGTACCCACCATATGAAATTAATTGTAATAGTCATTATGTGAGATACAAAGGAGAAAATGAAAGAAATAAGGGGGGGAAAGAGAATATTTCTCTTGTGAACACACCTTGTGTTTAAATAATGATTCTTTCATTTACTACTTGTGTAGATTTAGGTAAGTGGTTTAATGTTTTTGACTATTAATTTACTCATTTCCAAATGCCAGTAGTAATATGTGAACTCCTTATTGTGAGAAATAGGCACTTGTAAAATATCCAACAGAGATCTGGCTACAGATCCCAGATGAAGCCTCTAGAGCATAAAGATCTACAAATGGAGGTAGATCAGTGGTAGACAGCGGTCTTGTTGAGGGCAACAGGGCAGGATACTCATGCTGACCATAGGGGCTTTTATGGATGCTGTTACCTATAGCAGAGGACAGGGAGTTGAATAAGAAAGCACACAGACAACACACTATTGCAGGGGTTACAAAAGTGAGAGAGACTGAATTGTGATCCAAAGTTCCTGATGTCTGTAAACCAGTGAACAGGGAGTCTGAAGTCAATTTTTGAGCATTCAATCATGTTTCTTTCAGATATTCAGGAAGAATACCTACCAGCCTGGAACACTGCCATCATTTCTCCTATTCATAGACCTACATACAGCAAGGCTCAGGGATAACTCATTGTATTTAAACCTAAATAATAATGAGGAATGAATGAACAGAAGGTCTAAACAGAAATAAGGAAAACAAGCATCATATTTTAAACATTCATTAAAGGATATCAGGTAAACTTAAACAAAGGAAAGGTATACCATGTCCTTGAATTATCAGAATTATAGAGATTCAAGTTCTCCTAAATTATCTATTTCTTAAGGGCCCATTGAATGGGCACAATAATTTAACAATTTTTAGGATGCAGAAAACCTCAAAGATTCTGAAAAAAAAAGTTCAGATAGCTTATTTTGCGACACACTAAAAAAATAAAATTAGCAGAAGAGAACAAAAACAAAGCAAACCAAAAAGGCCTATCATACAAACTTGTCAGTGTAGCATAGTGGATAATCTATACATTTAGCTCAATAAGAATGAAAAATTCTATAGCATTTCTAAGCTTCAAAAGCAGATTTTAATTTTCCTGTGTAAAAAAGTACATTTGAAATAATAGCAAAAAATGTACTAAAATTAGAAGAGACCCCACTATCAACACATTAAAACTTGTATATACAATTTAATTAAAATAATGCAATATATTTAAATAGTTCAGCAGAATAAAGTCTACAAATATACTGAAATTCATATATAATAAATGTTTTACTGTTTATCCATAGAGGAAACAATGGATTGTTTTATAAACACTTTTTATAGAACTGGTCTTTCTCAGAAGAATGCAAATTTAAAAGTTACGAGACAAAAAATGGATAAATTTACCTGCATATAAACAACAAATTGTTATATAATAAAAAAAAAAAAACCCACCATGAATGATGTATAAGAATATCAAGGAAACTAGAAGACTTGCAACACATATAACAAAGGGATAAATTTTAATCTTGTAACAGGTCCTAAGAATCATTCAGAGAAATAAACCAAGGGAAAATAGTCAAACCTCCTCACAGGAAGACAGCATCCATTTGGTAAAGCTTTCAGCATTAAAGGAATATAAGGTTATGAAAGAAAAATTGCAGTTTTTCCAAACCCAGATTCAGTATTTAAGGCATCTTGATATCAGAACAAGAGCTAGATCTAGGGCCATGTAGAACTCATAATGTCCTAAATTTCCAAAACCTCAAGCTTAGTGGCAACTGCGAATTTCTTGGATTAGTTGGTTATTGCTGAAATTGGATTCCAAATTTCTCTTTTATGGCCACATGTCTGTATATTTTACTAAATAATAACAGCCCCAACCCAATTTTTTGGAAGGAACTAGATGACATAGCTTTAAGGCTTTAAAGGAGATTTTGATGAACCCATCTGCCCTTGGGCATCCCAATTATCAGATTCCCTTTTACCTTTCATCCCAATTATCAGATTCCCTTTTACCTTCTTTATATGAAAAGGAAGGGAATGCCCTTGGGTATTCACCTAAAACACAGGGAACACCATTGACCCAAAGGGTACTGTAGTCATCAATTGGACTTTGTGTCGTGAGGATACCACCCTTGCCTTAGAGCTTTTACTGCCATTGCCCTTTTGGTTAAAGCCACCAAGAAAATTATTGTGTTCCCATTTAACCATTTTAGTACCTTATGCAGTAGACACTCTCTTGAATTCTCATCACACTCAACATTTCTCAGTCAACCACCTCACCTCCTACGAAGTCTTTTTGTTAACTTCTTCTCCTCTTCTTTCCTGGCAGGGACTCAGCCAAAGAAAAGGCATGGACTTTGTTTACTACAGTCCTCCCAACTTTCTTTTTCCCTCAAAAAAAGAGTTCTCCTTCCCTTGCTGTGTGGGGACTTATGCTTCAACTCTTCTCTTTATCAAACCTAAGAAAGTTCTCCACATGTTTAAGAGTGCATGAAGTTAGGTTGGACCAATCCAGATAATACAGGATAATCTCCCTGCATCAATGTTCATAATCATAATCATATTTTTAAATGCCATTATTCCATATAATGCAACATATTCACAGATTCCATGGACATCTTTGGGAAGCCATTATGTTGACTACAACAAACATATTCAAGAAAATAAATTGAAAAAATGTTCAAAAGTAGAATCAAAGGAGGTTAATATAATATACACTAATATACAGAGGCATGAATAGATATATGTGTGTATATGAGTAACTGTTAATTACTTCTTTTATTTCTGACTCCTACCAGATATTTCTGTATGTGTTATTTCAACAAACCAATCTTATAATCAGTCCATGCTTTAATGGAAAATTTTAAAGAATTTTGGTTGAAAATATTCATGTTTTTAAAAATTCCGGTTAATATCACTTCATATCATATACCAGTTTCTCATTAATTAGCTTTTAACTTGTAGATATCATCTAGCAATTTCTTTTAGACTTGTGTATTAACCAAATTTATTTTAGTTGTAAACAGCAAAACTAAGTCTGGACATTTTAAGTATAAAAATGTAACTTTTGGAGTAAAAATAGCATAATTTACAGAATCAAAGGAACAGTTGAAAGCTAAACCTTCAGAAGGGCAAGTACCAGGGAAGATTCTGGGACCTGAGAAACAAGAATGTCCATGGATCTCCTCTTGAGAGGGCTCTCAATAGTAAGATTTAGATTCAAGCCCTCTTGGGTTATGTTTCTCTTTTTCCTGTTTTAAAATTCTGGGACAGAGCCTATGATTGACCAAACTTGAATCACACATTTATTTTCCCCTTGACCTGTCAACCATGGACATGGGAAAGCGAAATCATGTGTGCAAACTCGCTCAGTGGAGGTCCACTCATGTGCATTGAGGGACATATCCAGATAAGAAACACTTCACTACAAGCCAAATAATCACTTCAAAAAAATGCCTGGCATAACCTGAATTGAATAAAATACCTGCATGAATTATCAGCCAGGTATTATTTCAGACATAAATAGCTTTTAAAACTTCATTCATCACTTAAATATTCATTGGTATAAGTAAACAGTGCTATTTTGAAAATAAATTTAACCTACAATAAAAAGGATGCACTGTTACAAATTTGGAAATGCAGAGTAAATTTCCTAGATTTATGGAACCAAGTCAGATTGTCTGCTTATGTCTTTAGAGAGGTTTATTTCTACATTTTATTTTCCTGTTAAATATTCCTGTTAAATATTGCCCCTTCAATGCTACACTAAAAATGACACTATAACATATAAAACTCATATTCTAAGACAGTAGACATGACAAACCAAAGAAATCTGACCACCTACTTTATATTTTCTCTATTTTATTGTCCAAAGGCATGGTTAATATGATCTGATAAAAAATATGCCTTAAGGTACTCCATAAAACGAAAGAACAAGCAATGTTATTAGCCAAGAAAATATATGAAGATAATGGCAATATTTTATTTATTATTATATTAAAGCCTATCCCTTTTATTTTCGGTAGCAACATCCAATTTCCCATATTGGCCATCCGGATAAAGTAAATGACATTCTATAAGGGACTAATAAACTTTGCTGCAGATAGTGCATATGCTTTTCTTGAAGAATACTTCACATTCTTTATACTGTGCCGTATGTTTTCCATCTCACTGACAATTAATGCATTAATGGAAAATGAAGTATAGTTATCTGAAAATATCCATCTACCTTTAAGTCATTACTTGAGAATACGGGCAAAATTAAAAAGACACACAGTTTCTAAAATGCCAAACACATTTTGCTACATGGCATAAAATGCTTTAATTAACTTTTGATACCCAGACCTTTTAGAATAGAGAATTCCTGGGAATTTAGTTATCTTCATAGACACTAATGCTTTATTTATGTATTTTATTTGACAAGCCTTTGCTCTGTGCCAGGTGCTATTCTAAGTGTTTCTTATGTATGAGGTAGTCTTATTATATCTATCCCATAGGTGAGAAAATTAATGCACAAAGAGCTTAAGTGATTTGCCCAAGTGCCAAAAAAAATGTCATAGCCATATATATAGAGGTATAAGACACAAATTAAACTATGTCTGCAGCCTGGAAAAAGCTATGTGGAGTGAGAGTTAAATATCTTTGTTCAATTCATTTATATTTATTCCATTATAGGCAAACTATTTTAACTTACGTAATATTTTTAGTATTGTAGTGAATTGTTATCCTTAATGAGATATTCCACTAAAAATAAATTAATATATCACAGGATTAAAGCTCTACTACGTTTTTACTATAACAGATAGTGCAAAATACTGATTCATTTTTATGTTAATAAATATAATTTCCTTCCTTCCTATAATAAAAAAGTACTGCCATTAACAACTGTCATTGAAAAAAATAAATGTTACATATTTAAATGTTACTTTATTTTATTTTTTTAACATCTTTATTGGAGTATAATTGCTTTACAATCGTGTGTTAGTTTCTGCTTTATAACAAAGTGAATCAGTTATACATATACATATGTTCCCATATCTCTTCCCTCTTGCGTCTCCCTCCCTCCCATCCTCCTTATCCCACCCCTCTAGGTGGTCACAAACCACCTAGCTGATCTCCCTGTGCTGTGCGGCTGCTTCCCATTAGCTATCTGTTTTACATTTGGTAGTGTATATATGTCCATGCCACTCTCTCACTTTGTCACAGCTTACCCAATAACTCAGTTTCATTTCTTTTTATGGCTGAGTAATATTCCATTGTATATATGTGCCACATCTTCTTTATCCATTCATCTGTTGATGGACACTTAGGTTGCTTCCATGTCCTGGCTATTGTAAATAGAGCTGCAATGAACATTGTGGTACATGACTCTTTTTGAATTATGGTTTTCTCAGGGTATATTCCCAGTAGTGGGATTGCTGAGTCATATGGTAGTTCTATTTTTAGTTTTTTAAGGAAACCCCATACTGTTCTCCATAGTGGCTGTATCAATTTACATTCCCACCAACAGTGCAAGAGGGTTCCCTTTTCTCTTAAATGTTAGTTTAATTAAAATTCTTTTGGATACATAGCTCAGTGACCACAAACTCACTGTTAAAATTTTTCTTGCTTTTAAGTCTTTATTTTTTCTTTAATGTAGGCAACTACATACCTAGATATAGTTTTGCTTTTTTCTTTTTGTTTTTCTTTTTAAAGAGTTCAATGATTATTTCCAAATTTATGTTTCAAGATCAAGAAATATAGAGTACTTAAAATGTTCTCTGTTCAGTTGTATTACCAAGAAACTGAATTCCTATTTCTCAAGATCACCATAAGCATTCTAAACTTTCCAATACTTATTCATAAAATTTATCCATTGTCTGATGAAAATGTGATTGTGTGCCTTTAGCATCTGAAGGCTTTGCATTATTAGTCCAACTTAAACAACTCCTTTTAAAATAAAATAAAGCTTTGTCTATCCCTTGGGATGGATAAAGGCGATATGTTGTATAAAAACAGCAAATTTTCTGTGTGCTATTGTTAGAACGATACACTCTTGAAACTTCTAATACTTTCTTTCATTAAACATTATTGTATGGAATCTGTTTTTCTCCTCTTCTGCTCACTAGAATTCAATATCCTTCACAAGAAAACATTTTCAATTCCAACCCTGCAACTAATAACATGCGAGAGCAGAGCTCAATAGATGTCGGAGTTATAAAATATAGACACCTTGAAATCTCAAATTAAATAAAGCTAGCATAATTTGCCAACAGAAATACTGAATTTTAATTTTGCCAAGGGATAGCTTTAGGGCATCATTTAACCCAATAGATTGCTATCCAAACAACTGTCAAATCAAAGGCTATTAGCTAAATACTCAGTAGGAAACTGAAAGTTTGAAAAGTTTCCTAAAACACCCCTGAGGTGAAGACTGATGATTACTTTATCTAAACAAATATGAGTGAGATTTATTTCCTTTTAGTGTCTTTGTGACAGGACATCAAGGGCTATTGAGTCATTACTCTGTGGTTTGTTTTCTGTATGAGAAAGCTAGGGTGAGAAAAACTTCTAGAGAAAGAATTTAACTGCACTTGAAATTCTATTACACTTCCAGATAACAAAAATTTTTACCCAGGACTCATTCGGTAAATGTACTCATTATGTAAATTACTGAATTAAGTCATTTTTAACCCTTATTTTACTAAAAAGTAAACTTTTCTCATTCAATAAGCAATCTTGAGTGAAAACAAAAATCAACAGTTTATTGACAAAGTATTATTATATATAAAATGCATTTTAATGAACCATAAAATTATAATGTTATTGCCACAGTATACTTTACCTGATGACTTGATAAGATAGAACCAGTTACTTAAGCATACTTTGAGCATAAATTATCTGATAACTACTTAAGCTTTTAAAATTTGTTTAGTACCTTTAAAGCCCTGAATAGTGCTCTAGACAATGATGGCACCTCTGGCAGATTCTGTTGGTGCCCCACTCATATCATCTTGGTCTTCATAATTTCTAACAATGTTTGCTTGACTTTCAGCTGCCACCACCTGCATGCCTTTGTCCTTGGGCTCTTCTGGCTGACACAGGCTGCTCTGCACACAGGCAAGGCATGCAGGAAATGCCAGGAGTCATTACTGGCATCCCTCAGAAGCATTTCACAAGTGACTGACAAATTAGAAAAGCACTCTACTGATGGCAATTGTTAAAAAATTCTCCTAGAGTCCTGACCAAGGTGGCCTTAAAGTCCCCTCTGCTAGACCAAACTTCAGACAGGTTTATTCCTTATTCTAGGCCACTGACATCCTTTTTCTTAGTGTATTTACTTTAGAAAAATTTTCATTGTAAATCTATTGTCTGCCACATTGAGATATAAATATTTTAGAAAGCCTCTTCACAGTTTTAAAACCCCTGACTGTCTTTGGCCAGAACCTGAGAACCATTCCTCTGAAAGGTAATCATAAGGAAGATAGAGGCCCTATCTCTCGGTTTCTGTAGGAACATAGGAGCCAAACTTCAGTCTGCAACCTTGCTCCAAGTTGTAAATTACTTCCTGTTAAGAAGATGGGAGAATATTTACTTTTCCTTTGGATAAAGAAAATTTAAAAACACAGATGACCTAAGGTCTCTACTTCACCCCGTTCTTAAAAACCCCACTGCTGTTTTTTTTCTTTTCTTTTTAAAAAATTATTTCACAATTGTTGAGTACAGTCTGAAATCTGGCCTCTCTCGTTGGATCTTCCTTGCCTCTTTAAGTTTGTCTGGTGCAATTTTTGCTTTGACAGCCTCAAGGCAAAAGACATTTGGCGAGGTCACCTTCTGTGTTTGTGTCTAGGTAGTTGTTGTTTTGTTTCTCATTTAATCTGTAAGGGACCGTATCTCGATTGAATTTTTGACTTGAAAGAGATGTGGGTTCTGAAGTTGTTTTAAAAAGTACTATGATAGAGGATGAGAACTTTTCTACATCTAAGCCAATTTCCTCATTTTCTCCCCTAGTAAGGGGAGAAAACAAGAGTCCACACTTTGGACGTGGGAATGAGCACTCTTAGAGGAGTTCATCAAAATTTTTAGATGGGTGATAATCCTGACAAACAAGAGAAAAGAAAAAATATGATCCTTTTGGTATTGACCCTCCTGAGTTGGTCTCCAACAAAGGTCCTTCTGCCGGGTGTTGCTCTTGTCAGTAGAAGGAGACTGAGTTCAGTTCAGAAGCAAAGGAAAGCTTTATTCTTTGATCAGAGAATGGAGAGGTGAGAGTCTGGGGCTAGAGCGCATGCTCGCCCAGAAAAACTGAAAAATCACCAGCGAGGCTGCTCTATAGGGTTGTTGGCAGCAGGGAGGGGGCGGGGTTCTCTCAGGGAGGGTGCAGCTGCGCTGCTCAAGACTCCAGATCACGCACAGTGCCGGGCGCAGCATCTCTGCACACGGCCCTCCACCGCCATCTTGAATTGAGTGTCATGCACTCTGCATACAGCCCGCCGGTTTGAAGTGTACGACAACACTTTGGTGCTAGGAACTCCAGTTTGAAGGCCGAGTAAGAGGCCCTGTGCGCAAGTGAAACTAGACTAAGTCCAAAGGAAGAGAAAAGGTTAGACTTTATTTTATGACCCAGATTTTATTTTTATTTCCTGGGAATTGTTAATGGGTTACCTGAAGTGCATTGATGGCTACGGAACTTTAAAAAGATGTATGTAAATTGTTTGAAATTCCTTCAGTTCAAAGAAAGAGTCTCACTACCTTCTCCTAGGTATGGATTAGACTTAGTGACTTGGTTCTAATGAATAGAGTGTGGCCAAAGTGACTGATTTATGAAGCAATAGTCCAGTGGGCTTCCACCAGACTGTCTGTATCTTGGGATGCTAACATTTGGAACTCAGTTACTGGGTTTTAAGAAAGCTCAGGCCATGTGTCAAGCCCAAGTCTTCAGTCCACTGAGTCACTGTCAATCTTTGAGTTTTCCAGTTGAGGCCTTAGATATTGTAGAGCAAGGACAAAAATCCCTGGAGTCTTGTCCAAATTCCTGAACCACATAATCCATGTGGGTTGTTTTACAACACTATATTCTGTAGCAAATTTATTCTGCAACAGTATATAAATGGAATATATATATATGTGTGTATATATATGCTTTTATAAAAGAATACTTTTAATAAGATGTTTCATAAACCTAATAAGAAAAATGTATAGTCTTCTCAATAGACAGTGAAAAACACTTAGTAAAATGCATCAACCTCTTCTTTCTTTCTTTATAGATTTAAGATAAATTTTTAGAGAGGTTCTAGGTTCACAAAAAAATTAAAAAGAAGATACAAAGATTTCCCCTATATTCCCTGCCCTTACGTATGCAAAGACTTGCCTCTTAACAACATTCCCCACCAGAGGAGTACATATGTTACAATTAGTGACCTACGTTAACACCATTATCACTCAAAGTCCATAGTTAATATTACAGGTAACTCTTTGATGTTGCACATTCTGTGGATTTGGGCAAATGTATAATGACATGTATCAACCATTGTATAATCATATAGAATAGTTTCACTGCCCTAAAAATCCTCTGTGCTCTATTCATTTTTATGGTTTTCATACTTTTGCCTTTTCCAGAATGTCATATAATTGGAATCATACAAGATGTAGTCTTTTTTTTTTCTTTTTTTTTTTTTTTTTTTTGCGGTACGCGGGCCTCTCACTGTTGTGGCCTCTCCCGTTGCGGAGCACAGGCTCCGGACGCGAAGGCTCAGCGGCCATGGCTCACGGGCCCAGCCGCTCCGTGGCATGTGGGATCTTCCCGGACCGGGGCACGAAACCGTGTCCCCTGCATCGGCAGGCAGACTCTCAACCACTGCGCCACCAGAGAAGCCCAAGATGTAGTTTTTTTGATTGGCTTTTTTCAACTTTGTAATATGCATTTAAGTTGGTGTTGTCAGTATTCTGGATTTTGGCCATCCTAATAGATGTGTAGTGGTATCTCATTGTTTTAATTTGCATTTCCCTCGAGACATAAGATTTGGAACAAATTTTCATGTGCTTGTTTGTCAACTGTATGTCTTCTTTAGTGAGATCTCTGTTAAGATCTTTGGCCTTTTTTTTAGTAAGGTTTATTTTCTTTTAAGTGTTCCTGGTATATTTTGGATAACAGTTCTTTATCAAGTGTGTCTTTTGCAAGTATTATCTTCAGTCTGTGGCTTGTCTTCTCATACCCTTAATGTTGTCTTTCCAGAGCAGAAGTTTTTAATTTTAATGAATTTCAACTGATCAGTTATTTCTTTACTGGATCAGGCCTTTGGTGTTGTATCTAAAAAGTCATCACCATACCCAAGATCATCTAGGTTTTCTCCTATTTTATCTTCTAGGACATTAACCATTAAAAAAAAATACACACATACATATACTCACACATATCGAGATGAAAAACTAAAATCTCTTGAAAAGCTAGTAATAGTCACACACTTCTTGACGTATGAAACACCACTCTTCCTCCAAAAGAAAACATCATAATCAATAACAAAACACAAAACATTTCCAAAAACAATTTCTGCAGAATACCAGTTCTAAGGTTAGTAAGTGACACTTGAAAATGTGACATTATGTAAATCACCTCAAAGGGGAATCATTTTTAACATAAAACACTGAAAAATTAATGAGATAATGTTGATAGATTTTATTACATAACATTTAATAATGTCAACTAGTCCCCATGTACCCCATTCTCTCCGCAAAATGACACCCCTGGAAAATATTCATAAAAATCAGAAATAGGCATTGATATTCTACAAAAAAAAAAAAAATAGGTATTTGTAAAAGAAAAATAGAGGGACAAATGCTGTTAATTTACATAAACAGAAATAGATGTAATTAATAAGTAATTTTTAATAGTAACCCCAGGAGTTATGGAAAATTCTCAAAATTAAAAAAAAGAAATTCATTTATAAATTATTAATGTGTTTTAAGATAATAATTTGTCCTTATGCTTATGAATGATTCTTATACATTATTTTGGGGAATCGTTTTTGGTTGACCCCTTAAAAACTTTGTAATAATCCCGGCGTGCACGGCGGCGCGCGGAGCCGGCCACAGGGAGCTCGGCGTGGACGCCGGGTGCGGCGGCTGGGTGGTGCGTAGCTCCGCGGGTGCCGTCGGCCGGAGGTGAAGAGGCGGGGTCGACATGGAAGTGAAGGATGCCAGCGCTGAGCTGCTCAGTAACTATGAGGTGTTCCAATTACTAACTGATATGAAAGAGCAGCGTAAAGAAAGTGGAAAGAATAAACACAGTTCTGGGCAACAGAACTTGAATACTATCACGTATGAAACATTAAAATACAATATCAAAAACACCATGCAGGCACCAGAGTCCTGAGATTGTGAGAGAATTTCTCACACCAGTGAAAAGCCACAAGTTAACCAAAGCTGAAAAGCTTCAGCTGTTGAATCACAGGTCAGTGACTGCTGTTGAGATCCAGCTGATGGTGGAGGAGAGTGAAGAACGGCTGACAGAGGAGCAGATAGAAGCTCTGGTCCACACCGTCACAGGCATCCTCCCTGTGGGGCCAGAGGCTGAGCAGAAGCAAAATACCAACGATGATGTGACAATGGACGAAGAGGACCCAGCATAGAAGAGCACAACTGGCTCAAGTGTCTCGTAAAGTTGAAAGGCCCAGCAGCCATTTCCCAGACATTCAGAGGATTATTTATTTGGTTTTACCTTCTGTCCCAACAGGCCTGATTTCCTGGTTAGTTGGGTAAACCACAAAAATAAGCCTTTCTCAAAAATAAGCTGAAAAATCCTTGTGCCTCTGAAAGAAGAAACATGGTGGATAGGCTGAGGTTGTCGGGGCAGAGAGCTAAAGAGAGGAAGAGTGAGTCCAAGAGGACAATATTGTGGAACTCTCTGTGGTAAAAATATTTCTTCTGTGGCCTTTGCCATGGTTGTGGGAAGGTCCCTGTACACAACTGGTAAAATATTTGCACTGGCTTTGATGGGCCATATCCTAATTAATTTCATCTGCTTCCCCAGGAGCTTCCCAAGCAGGCATGCAGAGCACTGCTAGGATGAGAGCTGAGTTACGAGAATCCTGTTAGATGGCTAAAAACTCCCGAAGCAGCAAATAGTTGCTCTAAGTTAAAATGAGCCACTGAACTTGGCTCACCTTAGAGGAATCTTTTCCTTGAGAACAGCAGAGATAAGAGAATGCCTGGACAACTCTTCATCGGAGAGTTGAAAAGGCCCCTTTCCTCTGCTGGCATGGGCTTTGTTTACAGCTCACTAATTAGTCTTAAATGATAGGGCACCAGCTCACTCCAGTTGAAGAGGCACTCCAGACTGAATGACCGTGTCACCTGCCTTTCTGAATACCTTCAGTTTCCTGCCCTGTGACAGGCTCTGCCTGTTGAAGCCAGGTGAGCTTCATTTGCACAATGGGCAAATTGTTTGCATCTTTAAAAAGGGCAATTCCCAGGGGTTCCAGTGGTTAGGACCCTGCACTTTCACTGCTGAGGGCATAGGTTCAATCCCTGGTTGGGGAACTAAGATCCCACAAGGTGCAAATTGTGGCTCAAAACAAAAAAAAACCCCAAAATGAAGAGGGTACAGTTATGTAGCTCTTTTTGTGGATGGAATATGAAGAACTAGAGGTTAATTAATAAGAATTTGAATTTGTTGACTGTTGCATCAGTTTTTGAATTTAAAATATTAGAATAATTACCATGTGAAGAACTTGTTAATATTCAGGCTTTGGAGAGTTTAGTAGCCCCAGACATGTAGTTGCCTTAGATCCTATGAATATTGTTAAAAATTAATTTCCCATATTCAGTCTGCTCCCTATTTGGGAAAGAAAATGACCGTAGACATTAATTTTTCAAATTGGTACTCGTGTTGTAAGATCACATTTTCAGTGCTTCTGTTAATTGGATTACTTCCAACCCCTTGGAATTCCCAGGTTATTTCAGCCTCCCCACCACCCCTGCCAATAGGCAGTTATGTTCATCTTAACCTTATCATCTAAAGGTCAGTTGAGATCTGCTTATAGGCAACGTTGAAATTAACAGGGCATTTATTTTTTATTTTACATTTTTTTAAATTAATTTTTGTTGGAGTGTGTTTGCTTTGCAATGTTGTGTTAACCTCCACTGCACAGCGGAGTGAATCAGCCATACACATACAGGGCATTTATTTTTTTATTTTTATTTTTCATTGCAGAAAGAATTCAGTGAGAGACAAAGTGATAGGTAAGAAGTGGATTTATTTAGAGAGAAACACACTCCACAGACAGAGTATGGGTCATCTCAGAAGGTGATAAAGGCCCAGGGCATTTATTTTTAAATCTCTCTTTTTGAGTATCAGGAATTTTACCAGGAGCTGTTGATTTGTCAAGGCATGCAAGTGCTTGGATTATTTTTGTTTCATTTTGACCTTGAGTGTGTTAGGTGCATTTTCTTCATGGATTTAGGGCTTAATTAGTTAATAATAAATTGTTTGCAGATGACTGCCAAAAAAAATAAAAAACTTTGTAATATATATATTCAAAGCATTAAAGGTTTATAAAATTTGATCAGGTTTTTGTAATTTTATGAACCAATTTTTGGTATTTAGATATCATTAAAGATACAACAGCAATTTTCATAACAGATTTATTTGCGATACAGACAAAATTTTTAAAAATAACAAAAAAGAATGTTTTAACCAATTGTGATGCAGCTATACAAGAGAATAATAAATAGCCACTGAAATAATGTAATTTTCACTTCTATTAGACAAATGACACAAACATCGAAAACAATAACATATGAGTAGAGCAATAGAATTTATTATTTGCAAAATAAGATCTTAATTTTGTCTTATATATAGTATATATGCATATAGGAACAGCTTTATGTCAACTCCATTAGTTGTAGGCCTCTATATTTGTGGGCTTACATATGTAATTTTAAATACTTCCCATCTTTGTCAATATAAACTGAACAAGTATTACATTTTAATCAGAAAAAAACTCAGATCTTAGATATTTCAAAAAAATTACAATTTGAATTTAAAAAGAAATTAACAGCCATAGATATTTTTACAGAGATATTTTTAGGATTATCAAACCAATTAGGACTATTTAATAGCTTGTTTACATAAAGAAAGACATAAATAAGTATTTTAAATTTACTGACCTATGCTTTTTTGATTAAGCATGCAAGTATTTCTCAAATAAATTAAGAAATAGGAGTCAGGGTTGTAAAATAGCAGGAAATTGAATTAATTATCACCCCCAGCATGAAATTGTTTCAAATGGTGCTTTTAGAGTTAGAAAGTACTTTTAAGTGTATTTCAAAGTTCTGTTACAAACTATCATAAACAAAGGCCAAAAGCACTGCCTGTACTGTGCTTTCTTTGTATATTTTAACATACTTAGAATAAAAACTATTTCTGTTTAGCTGATCAAAGCTGTTTTGGGTTTCTTATTAAGGTGGCAGAGCTTCACCTGTGAATTTTTATAGAAGCCTGGGGAAACACTCAGCAGGATCTAACTTTTTGTTGTGGGTAAAAACATTTTCCCTGTATGTGAAAGTTTGCTCTTCATTTGGCAGATGGAATCCCCTGGTGAGGTGGGTTTTAGCAGAAAAAATACAATTACACATACATCTTGAAAATGGAAGGCATCAAAGTGAGGAATGCACGATTGAAGATGTATTCATTATGTTATCAAAAATATAATGCTCTCTTTTTGAAATAGATGATAGAGTTTTGCAAAAGCATACTTGTATATGAAGCATTTAGCTTTGTATTTATTTTAAAGGAGTATGTATGGATCTTATGTTAAGTTTAAAAATCCTGATTGCATTTTCCCTACTATATTGTTTAACTCGAATACAGTAATAGTCACTCTACATCCAATCGTATCTGTTTGATATGGTAAAATTTAAAACATATAGAATTCACAAACAAATTACAAAGACATGCTTTCAAATTCAATGGGGGGATTTTTTTGTTTTTATTTTCAAATGGAGATTTGTTTTAAAAATAAATATATTGTCAGATGCTTAAAGAAGTATTTGTATTATTGTCATGGGTGAATTATATCCCCAATTCATATGTTGAAGTCCTAACCTTCATTACCTCAGAATCTGCTCTTATTTGGAAATTGGATCATGCAGATGTAATTAGTCAAGATGAGGTCATAGTGGAGTAAAGGGGTGCCCTAATCCTATATAACTGATGTCCTTACAGAAAGGGGGAATTTGGACATATATGCAGGGAGGATATCAGGTGAAGACTGGAATTATGCTGCCACAAGCCAAGCAAGATTGCTGATAGACAAGAAAAGATTCTTCCTTGATGCCTTCAGAGGGAGTATGTCCCTGCTGACAACTTGATCTCAGATTTCTAGCCTCCAGAACTGTGAAACAATAAATTTCTGAGTTTAAGCCATTCAGTTTGTAATACTTTGTTAGAGCAGACCAAGCAAACTTATACAATTACTAGTAGAATAAAGTACATGTCAGAGAAAAGCATTTTTAAATTTTCAGTTTGACAAGTATTGAATAGAGGTCAACATCGATAGAGCAAGTTTACTATTGATGCTTAATCCAGGACAGTTCTGACTGATACATTAACCTCTTTCAACGTACTATCTAATTATACTTGGACAGCTGTAATACTGTATGTAATTACATCCAGACAATTATGAGTCCCATAGAAGTATATCTTTCAGGGGACAAAAATCTTAAAGACATAATCTAACTTCTGGAATTGATATATTTTAAACTTTGCATCATTTTATTTGCTGTGGCTCAGCACAGAAAAATTATGCCTCTTGTTACAACTTTCTTCCCAAATGATTAAGAATAAAGTTTCTTCCATGTTGATAGCTAACAATTATGTTAAAAATGAAAAAGTACTGATCAAGGGATGAGTCAATCAGCTTTAAAACAATTTAAGAAAAATCAATATATTTATTGAAAACAAGCAGTTTGCAGCACACCTGAAGATGAATTATTCTGTGTTGTGTGGAACATAACCACAGGGAACAACTCCCCTGAAGGAATTGTAGGACTGGTCAGGGGAGTGGGAGGATGCCTCCTGGAGACCCCTGGCATTTCTATTATTTAATACAAAATAAAGGATTGATAAGGGACACAGATTTCTTAGTGTAAGATATTCCTGTTCTAATCAGTACATCATGTAACACTTGTTTACAATTCAGTTTGCTAAAGCAAAAGTGTCTCACCAATAGTTATCCACAATTAGTTGATAGGATATTGACAGATATTTGCCCAAATCCACTATTTTAAGTGCACTGACAGTTTATAAATGTCATATTTATAGATTAGATGATGGAATTAGTATAGTCCAAATAATTCTGAGACAAGAGGACGTTAACAAGACTTGATCTCTATCCTGCGTATGATATGACATTCTCAATAATTACAATGTAGGATATGATTGACTAACATAGCTATGCCATCATTTTAATATTCTTATGTATTTGTGTTTTGTAAATAGAATTCAAAACTAAAAAGAAGTGTAGGAGAGTTAGAAAGGCAGGAATAAAAGATAAAATGTCACCACAGTGTTCCCTAAATTACAAAAGGCAGTTTTCTTCTTTTTGTTTTCTCTTTATAAACAATATTTCCTTACATCTTACTTTCTGTCACAAAGATGTTAAGTTTATTTTTGTTTACTGGCTCCCTGCCTTTAACATTTCTTTGAAGATCAGAAAGATCCTGCTTCTAAAACTTTTTATTTTCTGTCAGATTTTGGTTATTTGCAAATCTGCGCTAAACTTATGTTTTTAATCTATGAAGTATTGTATCCACAGAAAATCATTTAAAGTTACTTTTATAACTAGAAACTTATAGCACTTCAGCCATTGTCTTTGTTCAGGCTGCTAAAAGAAAATATCATGGACTGGTTGCCATAAATAACAAACATTTGTTTCTCCAGTTTTGGAGGATGAGAAGTCCAAGGTCAGGTGTAGGCTAGTTAGGTTCCTGGCTCTCTTCCTGGCTTTCAGATTGCTGCCATCTTGCTGTGTCCTCATATGTGGGAGAGAGAGCTCTGGTCTCTTCCTCTTTTTATATGAGCACTAATCCCATCATGGGATCTCATCGAAACCTAATTACCTCCTAAAGGCCCCACCTCCAAGTACCATCACACTGGGGTTTTGGACTTCAACATATAACTTTTGGGAAACACAAACATTCAGTCTGTAACAGCAATGGTGAAAATATTTTTAAACTGTTCTTTGTTGAGAGTGATACTTTACTAGTAATATAACGTCTTTGGTGAAATTGTGACTAAAAGTCAAAGATTACAGTAATTTTCGGGCTTCCCTGGTGGCACAGTGGTTAAGAATCCGCCTGCCAATGCAGGGGACAGGGGTTTGAGCCCTTGTCTGGGAAGATCCCACATGCCGTGGAGCAACTAAGCCCGGGCACCGCAACTACTGAGCCTGTGCCCTAGAGCCCACGAGCCACAACTACTGAAGCCCACGTGCCGAGAGCCCGTGCTCTGAAACAGAGAAGCCACTGCAATGAAAAGCCCGTGCATTGCAAAGAAGCTTGCCGCAACCAGAGAAAAGCCCGCGGGTAGCAACGAAGACCCAACACAGCCAAAAATAAAATAAATAAAATAAAAATAAATAAATTTATAAAAAAGATTACAATAATTTTCAAAGCTATGTAGAAAAATTTCCTCCAAATAAACCTGCAAAGTATAAAAAAAGATACCCAGCTACTCTTCTGATGAAGAATATCTAAATTCAAAAAAATGAGAAATTTTAAGTTATTTCCTGTTTTTTTTTCCTTCTGACAGAACTCCTGGGACACATTGATTTTATTGGAAATTGACATACTGTAGCTATAGGAAGATTTTTAAGTACTTATATGAAGAAGTTGGCAATTTAAAAAATAATGTGATGCCATTAACTTGTTTCAAACATTGCATTCACAGTCATCTAAAGACATCCATTTAGGAAATAAAAGAAATATGATTTAATTGAACTCAAGGTACTAACTTTGTATACACCCCCTTTGCAGGATACTCCTTTTATACTTCCTCTGTCTATATTTAACTATTTTCTCTTTCTCAATCTAAAGTAATGTATTTTATTATTACACTAAATAACAGATGGTGTTTGTAATCCTTACGGATTTCTGAAGTAATATATTGCTAAAATAGTTTCACAGGTGTCTAATTTTAAATAATGTGCAAGGAACAGACTAAGGGCTCTACAAAACCATGTCTTTCATAAGTGTCCTTTTAGACAGTCATTTCATAAAAAGAGGAAAACCTTCATATGAAATGTAGGAAATATATTAGTTGTATTAAAGTGGTAAATTGAACTCATACTAGATTGTTTATATTTTATTACATGTAAAACGATAAAGATATGAACATATTGCATATATATAACTAGTAGTTCTAAATAAAAGTTGTATTTTGGTTGTATTTATTTCATGTTTTTCCTATTTGTACTTTTTAATTGATGTTAAAATACATTCAATCAGTAAAAAGCATAAATCTTAACTGTACAGCTTAATGAAAATTTACAAATACAATCACCACTCAGATCATGATATAGAACATTTATTTTACCCAAGAACATTTCCTCATGCTCAATTTCAGTTAATATCCAGTCTCTTCCCTCCTTGGAAATTTCTATTCTCATTTTCACCATTACCAATTAGTTTTGCCTCTTCTTGAACATAACTCTTACCAGGACAGAAAAAGCTGTGTTATTTGTCAGGTTGTCTTCATAGAATAATTTAATAGCAGGTATACCCAATCACAACCTGTAATTCCTTTAGTAAAATGCATGGCTATGTTACTCCAGCATTAACACTGCTACAGTAAATTGTCAGAGCATGACCCATACACAATATGCCCCGCTCCATATAGCACTGTAATTTCTGCATGAGAAGACAAAGAAAAAAGATGCCTCGGGCTTCCCTGGTGGCGCAGTGGTTGAGAATCTGCCTGCCAATGCAAGGAACACGGGTTCGAGTCCTGGTCTGGAAAGATCCTACATGCCGCGCAGCAACTGGGCCCGTGAGCCACAAGTACTGAGCCTGCACGTCTGGAGCCTGTGCTCCGCAACAAGAGAGGCCGCAATAGTGAGAGGCCCGCACACCGCGATGAAGAGTGGCCCCTGCTTGCTACTAGAGAAATCCCTTGCACAGAAACGAAGACCCAACACAGCCATAAATAAATAACTAAATAAATTTAAAAGACAACTGGAGTATGCATTAAAAAAAAATGCCTCTGAAAATTTTCTATAGGACATATGGGCAAATGGCTATTGATGGAAAATGTCCAACTATAAACAAGTTCAACTTGCATATTTAATAGATTATTACTACCAGAGTAGAAACTTCCATGTCTTCAGCATTTGAGGTGCCTTGTGAACAGTTTCCATGACCACTGCCTTCTCACTTACTTGTGGGTAAATCCAGGTATTCACTCACAGAATCTTCAGGGAAAATCAAGGAGTCTGCCTTTATAAATATTGTACTTTGTGTTTGTATACATTGGATCAACCTTTATGTAGAGTTGGGGCTGGAGTTTTAATGTATATGCAGAGATAGAAAATGTGGCCATTGACCTGCTCAAAGTAAATTTAGACACTTACGTACAGTAAGAACACTGGAAAGGCTGCCTTTTAAGGAAAGGAGACTGGAAGTACCTTGTCCATTTGCCCAGGGAAGCAGCAAAAAAATGTCTTTGTTGATGCCTACTTAGAGTTTTTCTTGGAAGAAAAAGACAAGTCTCTCTTGAAAAGTCAAAAAATATGCCTGCAAAGGCAGTGCCAGTCTAGAAAACAGCGTTCAAATATGACCTCAAGACTAATGAAACTCAATGAAAACGTAAAGGTGAAAACAATACTATAGCAATATCTTATCAAATATAAAAAAGGAACTAAATACTCAATTCTGTTAGGAAGTTAATCCTAATCCCCATGACTGTGAATGTATTGAGATACTATGCTCTAATTATATGACAAGATTTTGCAGATAAAATTAAAGTTACTAATCAGTTGACTTTGAGTTTAAAAAAAGATTATCTTAGTGGGCCTAATATAATCATATGATTTTAAAAGCAGAACATTTTTTTGGCTGGAGTGAGAAGAGAAAGAGAAATTTCAAATGTCAGAAAGATTTGATATGCCATTGCTGGTTGAAGATGTAGAGAATTATGAAAGGAGGAATGTGAGCTGCCTCTAGAGTCTGAGAAAGGCCCACAGCTGATGATCATAAAGGAATTGGGGTCCTTAGTTCCATAAAGACTGAATTCTGCCGAAAACTGGAATGAGGTTGGAAACAGAATTTTCCCCAGAGCCTTCAGAGCCCTAAGTAGAGAATGCAATAGAGCCTGTTCACACTGCTGACCTATACAGCTGTGAGATAATGCCTATTGTTTTATGTTTGTAATTTTGTGGCATTGTAAGCGATAGAAAACAAGTACAGCAGTAAAAGAGTTTTTTAAAAATAACAACAAAAAAATAATTCACCAGAGTTATTAAACAGACATGTTAGAGGAGGTCATCAAGAGGATGCGAACGTACAACTCAACATCAAGAAAACAAACAACCCAATTAAAAAATGGGCAGAAGAACTGAATAGATATTTTTCCAAAGAAGAAATGCAGATGGCCAACAGGCACATGAAAAGATGTTCAGCATTGCTAATCATCAGGGAAATGCAAATCAAAACCACAATAAGATATCACCTCACGCCTGTCAGAATGACTTTTATCAAAAAGCCCACAATAACAAATGTTAGAGAGGGTGTGGAGAAAAGGGAACCCTTATACACTGTTGGTAGAAATGTAAATTGGTGCAGCCACTGTTGAAAAGTATGGAGGTTTCTCAAAAAACTGAAAGTAGAACTACCATATGACTTAGCAATTCCACTCCTAGGTATATGTCTGAAAAAAGCAAATGCACTAATTCAGAAAGATACTACATGCACCCCAATGTCCATAGCAGTATTATTTGCAATTGCCAAGACATGGCAACCTACGTGCCCATCAACAGAATTAAATTTTGCTATTTGCAGCAACATAGATGGACTTGGAGGGTGTTATGGTAAGTGAAACAAGTCAGACAAAGATAAATACTGTATGATATCACTTATATGTGGAATCTAAAATGTACAACAAGCTGGTGAATATGACAAAAAAGAAACAGACTCATAGATATAAAGAACAAACTAGCAGTTATCATTGGGGAGTGGGGGAAGGTACAAACTATTGGGTGTGAAGATAGGCTCAAGGATGTATTGTATAACATGGGGAATATAGCCAGTATTTGGTAATAACTGTAAATGGAAAGTAACCTTTAAAAATTGTATAAAAATGAAAACTTTTAAAAAAAGGACATCCTAAAAGAGAAGTCACGATCATTTAACAGTGTTTGGCAAATAATAAGTATTTGTTTATGCTACTACTATCTGTTGTCCTCCGTTGATATAAGCTCCATGAGGATGTGGGTTGTTCCTTATTAACCACTGTGTCCCCAGCTCCTGGAATGTGGCAGACATTCAAAAACCATTTGTTGTACAGCTCAAAAAAGAGAAAGGACTTCCCTGGTGGACCAGAGGGTAAGATTCCATGTTCCCAATGCAGGGGGCCCCAATGCAGGGGGCCTGGTCAGGGAGCTAGATCCCCCATGCATGCTGTAACTAAGAGCCTGCATGCCTCAGTAAAGATCCCACATGCCGCAACTAAGACCCAGAGCAGCCAAATAAATAAATAAATAAAAGAGGAAATGACTGCTATTTGACCCTGAAGCTGGACCTGGAAAACTGGAGGCTCCTCACCCTCTTTCCTGTCCTTGGAATGTGCATTCTGCTTGCCTTGACTATGCTAAAAGCTGCCCAAGGACACAGACTTGAGATGGTAATGTGTGTTGAGACCATTTGGACTGTATACTTAACTGAACCCAGTTAAGGCCTCTAAAGGAACTTTTAAGATTCTGGTTGGTAGGTGTGGAAATCTAATCATCTTGTGGCCAACAAAGACAAGTCTCATAAGTAAGTTCCCTTGATTATTAAACCTGCCACCTACCAATCTGGAGTGTTCTGCCTCATTCTCTGGTCTCTCCCTGCCCTCCAGGGAGTTTTAGATTTCACCCAGGGAACTCCTGAGGTTGAGAACCAATGAGATACAATGATAATTAGCAACTTGAAATAACAAACTAGTTAATAGACCATAATTATATTTAATGTTATTAAATGAAAGAAAACATATAGATCATAACAGTAAAAAAAAAAAAAAAGCCCACCATGGCAAAAGAAGGGCACATTTGAAACAGAATTACATAGAGCAACTAGAAAGAAAAAGTTGTAAGCTTTAACATTAAACAACTATTAGATAGTTGAAACAAAAAAATATCAGAAGACAGAATCAGCAGGCAAAAAACTAGACCAGAGGAAATCTTTCCTAGTGAAAGGGAGACATGGACAATCAAGCGAGAGGGACAAAAATAACGTTATTAGTTTGAGAAGGGTTGAAGGAGATCTTGTGGGAGAGGCATCATTCAAAGAAATAATGGCTTATAATTTACCAGAATTGTTTCCAGAATTATTTCTCCAGAATCTTTAAAATAAATGAAGAATGGAACATACATACATTTCTGGTCCAGAGTAACTTTGAAATCCCATGAGGCAAGAGACATTTATCTTGGGAATGATCCTAGGTAAGGCCAAGTTCCTGTTCCTTGGAAGTATCTCCCAACTCCATTGTTTTTCATGGCTTCTGCAGTTCACTCTCAGGGAGTTTATTTCTTTACAATTATCTTCTTTAACCACATCTGAGAGAAGATGCAAAATATGTAATCCCTGGAGGCTGAGCAGCTCTCTTCTAGTGATGAAGTTTGAGAGATAAAGGATGACTTCACATCAGTGTTGGGCCTTTTAGTAGGCCTCCTCTCCGAAGAACTTAGACTTTGTCTCATCTTTTTCCAGTCCACTCCTGTTCCAACAGCCAATTCAATTCCATACTTTTCTATTTCTAGACTAAATTGCACATGCTTTGAACCTGTTAGGATTCCATGGGAGAGCAATACTTCTAGAATTGTTTAGTATTATATTGTCTTTTTACTTGACCATTTACCCAGCTGAAGTGATTCACTCAATGCCATACGAATCCATCAGGAATTTTTATAAGGGAATGGTGCCTCTTTTCTTGATCTGATGCTTGGCACTAAACTGAGTTTTAAATGGCCCATGTCACTCAAAGCATTCTTAATTTTATTTTTTATAAGTTGGAGATAAGAATTAATTAAATCCCAAAAGTTTCTAAAAATTTGTTATTCCATTTCATCTCTGCTTTAAAAAAATGAACCAATTCTTTTTGTGTGTGTATGAGATTACTTTACTATCCTGTCAAATGCAAGCCATAGCATATAACTCACCTTTAATTTTCCGACTTCTTTAAAGTAAAAGTTTAGTGAATACACTTTAGACCCTCGTAATGATCACGTTACAATTTTAACAGAATTTTTACACTACATAATATGGCTAGATATTTTCGACTTGCATTAACTGTGTCCTTAGGTCTTCTGCCTAGCCCCAAAACTAGTGCCACATATTTTAATTTTTGTTACAGCAGCAACTCATTCTTGGTGTTAATTTCTGTATTGGATAGTTTATGTAAGTTATGTAGCAGTGCAAAGAATGCTAAAATTTCAGCAGCTTACAAAAATAAATATTTATTTCTCTATCGTATTACATAATGTAGATTCACTTAAGTTCTACTCTTCTTCTTCATTCAGGGGTCTAGGCTGATGGAACATTGCTGGCTATTCTTGTGTTAGAGGGAATGGGGGAGAATAGAGAGGAAACCCATGATAGCTCTTAATATTTCTAGTTGAAAAACGGGATCGCTTTCACTCATTTTTGTTAACCAAAGTGTGTCCCATAATCAAACATGACATCAATGGACTAGAAAGTATAGTCTTCCCACAAGGAAGGGAAGTGCTTATTTTTTACAATATTATGAGCTATCAGAGGTGGTGTTTTACATTTTTTTCTGTTATTTTATTGATATACAATTGATATATAACAGTTTCAGGTATACAACATAAGATTTGATATTTGTATATATTGAGAAATGATCACCACAATAAATCTAGTTAATATCCATTACCTCATATAGCTACAAATTTTTTTATTGTGATGAGAACTTTTAAGATCTACTATCTTAACAACTTTCAAACATGCAATACACTAACTACAGTCACATTACATCTTCATGAGTTACTTAGTTTATTTATAACTGGACGTTTGCACCTTTTGACCACCTTCACCCATTTTGCCCACCTCCCACCTCCCTACTCTGGAGACAACCAGTCTGTTCTCTGTATCTATAAGCTCAGTTGTTGTCTGTCTGTTTGTCTGTTTTAAGATTCTACCTGTAACTGAGATCATACAGTATTTGTCTTTATCTTATTTCACTTAGCATAATGCCCTCAAGGTCCATCCATGTTGTTGCAAATAGTAGGATTTCCTTCTTTTCTAAGGCTGAATAATATTCTAATCATCTTTATCCAATCATCCATTGATGGATACTTAGGTTGTTTCCATGTCTTGGCTATTGTAAATAATGCTGCAATGAATATGGGGGTGCAAATATTTCTTCAGGATGGTGATTTTATATCCTTCAAATATGTACCCAGAAGGAGAATTGCTGGATTGCATAGTACTTCTATTTTTAACTTTTTGAGAAAACTCCATAATGTTTTCCATAATAGCTGTACTGGTTTTCATTCCCATTGAACAGTGCACAAAGAATCCCTGTTCTCCACATTCTCACAAGCACTTATCTCTTGTCTTGTTGATTGATGATAGCCATTCTAATAGGTGTGAGGTGATGTCTCATTGTGTTTTTGACTGGCATTTTCCTGATAAATAGTGATGTTGAGCATCTTCTCATGTATAAGTTGTCCATTTGAATACCTTTCAAAAAATATCTATTCAGAGCCTTTGCCTATTGTTTAATTGTTTTTTTTTGGCTATTGAGTTGAGTTCCTTGTATATTTTGGACATTAAGCCCTTATCAGATACATAGTTTACAAATATTTTCTCCCATTCCACCATAGGTTGTGTTTTCATTTTGTTGATTATTTCTTTTGCTGTGCAGAAGATTTTAATTTGAGGTAGTCTCACTTATTTTTTATTTTGTTGCTGTGGTTTGTGTCATATCCAAAAAATCATTGCCAAGATCAATGTCAAGGAGTATTTCTTGATCGTTTCTTTCAGGAATTTTATGGTTTCATTTCTTACATTTTACTTTTTAATGTATTTTGAGTTAATTTTTGTGAGTGGTGTAAGATAGGGGTCTAGTTTTATTCTTTTGCAACTGAATATTTGATTTTCCCAGCATCATCTTTTAAAGAGATTGCCTTTTTTTCCATTGAGTATTCTTGGCTCCCTTGTCAAATATTAGTTGACTGTATATTCATGTTTATTTATTTCTGGCTCTTGATGCTGTTTCATAGTCTATATGTTTGTTTTTATGCCAGCAGCGTACTCTTGATGACTTTCGCTTTGTAATACAGTTTTAAGTCAGGAAGTGTGATGCTTTCAGCTGTGTGCTCTTTCTAAGGATTGCTTTGGCTATTTATGGTTTTCTGTGTTCCCATACAAATTTTAGGTTGGTTTTTCTATTTCTGCAAAAAATGACATTGGAATTTTGATGCGATTTACATTGAATCTATAGATAGCTTTGGATAGTATAGATATTTTAACAATATTAATTCTTCTGATCCATGAACTCAGGGTATCTTTCCATTTATTTGTGTATTCTTCAATTTCTTTTACCAATGTCTTGTAGTTCAGTATAGAGATCTTCTATCTGCATTACTTAATTGGTAAGCCGAGCAGAGCTGAGAAGCTGCAAAGAATTTTCATTCTCATTGTGCAATGGAGAAAATAAATGGATTTCAGGGCCTTCCAAAAGGGAAGAAATTCAGTAGAGATTCTTGAAAAGCTGCCTTCAAGTGTAAGTATACACTGGGAGCACAACAGTCTCTAACAATGAACAAAATCCAGCTCAACTTAGCTCCATAGCAGGAGAGAGTAAAATGTTTGCTCCTTCTTTAACTGCATACCAGAAACAAAAATAACTACTCTTATAGAAAGATAACATCTAGTAGAATTGGTAATTTTTTTGAAACACAATGTCTAGTATGTATTCAAAATTTACAAGCCAAGCCAGGAGATGGGGCTATGAGAAAAAATTCAATTAAGCAGATTCACAGTTAATTCTAGTTATTAGAGTTATCACAATTGAGTTTAAATATATGTAGAATTAAAATATGTGATAGCAAAATTTCACAATTTGGGAATATAGGAAGAGACTCTAAAGTGTTTTAAGACCATTATTTGGGAAGTACTAAGAGATCTGATCTAGATTAGAATGTATTTGTCAAGAATGCATATCAAATTTCTGAAGTAAATGTTATAATTATTGTAAAAGAATGCATGGCTAACTAGGTAATAGAAGGTAAACTGAGTAATAATTAATAATTAATCTAAAAGAAGTTAAGTAAAATAGAAAAAAAGAATTTTTAAAAATTTAAAAATAGTAAATTATAGTCTTTTTTTTTAACATCTTTATTGGAGTATAGTTGCTTTACAATGGTGTGTTAGTTTCTGCTTTACAACAAAGTGAATCAGTTATACATATACATATGTTCCCATATCTCTTCCCTTTTGCATCTCCCTCCCTCCCATCCTCCCTATCCCACCCCTCTAGGTGGTCACAAACCACCTAGCTGATCTCCCTGTGCCATGTGGCTGCTTCCCACTAGCTATCCACCCTATGTTTGGTAGTGTATATATGTCCATGCCACTCTCTTACTTTGTCACAGCTTATCCTTCCCCCATGCCATATCCTCAAGTCCATGCTCTAGTAGGATTGTATTTTTTTCCTGTCCTACCCCTAGGCTCTTCATAACATTTTTTTTTCTTAGATTCCATATATATGTGTTAGCATACAGTATTTGTTTTTCTCCTTCTGAATACTTCACTGTGTATGACAGACTCCAGGTTCATCCACCTCACTACAAATAACTCAATTTCGTTTCTTTTTATGGCTGAGTAATATTCCATTGTATATATGTGCCACATTTTCTTTATCCATTTATCTGTTGACGGACACTTAGGTTGCTTCCATGTCCTGGCTATTGTAAATAGAGCTGCAATGAACATTTTGGTACATGACTCTTTTTGAATTATGGTTTTCTCAGGGTATATGCCCAGTAGTGGGATTGCTGGGTCGTATGGGAGGTCTATTTGTAGTTTTTTAGGAACCTCTATACTGTTCTCCATAGTGGCTGTATCAATTTACATTCCCACCAGCAGTGTAAGAGTGTTCTTTTTTCTCCGCACCCTCTCCAGCATTTATTGTTTCTAGATTTTTTGATGATGGACATTCTGACTGGTGTGAGATGATATCTCATTGTAGTTTTGATTTGCATTTCTCTAATTATTAATGATCTTGAGCATTCTTTCATGTGTTTGTTGGCAATCTGTATATCTTCTTTGGAGAAATGTCTATTTAGGTCTTCTGCCCATTTTTGGATTGCGTTGTTTGTTTTTTTGTTATTGAGCTGCATGAGCTGCTTGTAAATTTTGGAGATTAATCCTGTGTCAGTTGCTTCATTTGCAAATATTTTCTCACATTCTGAGGGTTGTCTTTTGGTCTTGTTTATGGTATCCTTTGCTGTGCAAAAGCTTTTAAGTTTCATTAGGTCCCATTTGTTTATTTTTGTTTTTATTTCCATTTCTCTAGGAGGTGGGTAAAAAGGATCTTGCTGTGATTTATGTCATAGAGTGTTCTGCCTATGTTTTCCTCTAAGAGTTTGATAGTGTCTGGCCTTATATGTAGGTCTTTAACACATTTTGAGTTTATTTTTGTGTATGGTGTTAGGGAGTGTTCTAATTTCATACTTTTACATGTACCTGTCCAGTTATCCCAGTACCACTTATTGAAGAGGCTGTCTTTTCTCCACTGTATATTCTTGCCTCCTTTATCAAAGATAAGGTGACCATATGTGTGTGGGTCTATCTCTGGGCTTTCTATCCTGTTCCATTGATCTGTATTTGTTTTTGTGCCATACTGTCTTGATTACTGTAGCTTTCAGTATAGTCTGAAGTCAGGGAGCCTGATTCCTCCAGCTCCATTTTTCTTTCTCAAGATTGCTTTGGCTATTCGGGATCTTTTGTGTTTCCATACAAATTGTGAAATTTTTTGTTCTAGTTCTGTAAAAAATGCCAGTGGTAGTTTGATAGGGATTGCATTGAATCTGTAGATTGCTTTGGGTAGTAGAGTCATTTTCACAATGTTGATTCTTCCAATCCAAGAACATGGTATATCTCTCCATCGATGTGTATCATCTTTAATTTCTTTCATCAGTGTCTTATAGTTTTCTGCATACAAGTCTTTTGTCTCCTTAGGTAGGTTTATTCCTAGATATTTTATTCTTTTTGTTGCAATGGTAAATGGGAGTGTTTTCTTAATTTCACTCTCAGATTTTTCATCATTAGTGTATAAGAATGCCAGAGATTTCTGTGCATTAATTTTGTATCCTGCTACTTTACCAAATTCATTGATTAGCTCTAGTAGTTTCCTGGTAGCATCCTTAGGATTCTCTATGTATACTATCAGTAATCAAGACAGTATGGTACTGGCACAAAAACAGAAATATAGATCAATGGAACAGGATAGAAAGCCCAGAGATAAACCCACACACATATGGTCACCTTATCTTTGATAAAGGAGGGAAGGATATACAGTGGAGAAAAGACAGCCTCTTCAATAAGTGGTGCTGGGAAAACTGGACAGCTACATGTAAAAGTATGAAATTAGAACAATCCCTAACACCACACACAAGAATAAACTCAAAATGGGTTAAAGACCTAAATGTAAGGCCAGACACTATCAAACTCTTAGAGGAAAACATAGGCAGAACACTCTATGGCATAAATCACAGCAGGATCCTGTTGGACCCATCTCCTAGAGAAATGCAAATAAAAACAAAAAAAAACAAATGGGACCTAATGAAACTTAAAAGCTTTTGCACAGCAAAGGATACCATAAACAAGACCAAAAGACAACCCTCAGAATGGGAGAAAATATTTGCAAACGAAGCAACTGACAAAGGACTAATATCCAAAATTTATAAGCAACTCTTGCAGCTCAATAACAAAAAAACAAACAACCCAATCCAAAAATGGGCAGAAGAACTAAATAGACATTTCTCCAAAGAAGATATACAGATCGCCAACAAACACATGAAAGAATGCTCAACATCATTAATCATTAGAGAAATGCAAATCAAAACGACAATGAGATATCATCTCACACCGGTCAGATTGGCCATCATCAAAAACTCTAGAAACAATAAATGCTGGAGAGGGTGTGGAGAAAAGGGAACCCTCTTGCACTGCTGGTGGGAATAATGTAAATTGATACAGCCACTATGGAGAACAGTATGGAGTCTACATATTTTCTATTTTTTCCTGGTTCAGTCTTTGCAGGTTGTGCATTTCTAAGAATTTGTCCATTTCTTCCAGGTTGTCCATTTTATTGGCATACAGTTGCTTATAGTAGTCTTTCATGATCCTTTTTATTTCTTCGTTGTCAGTTGTTACTTCTCCTTTTTCATTTCTAATTCTATTGCTTTGAGTCTTCTCCCTTTTTTTCTTGATGAGTCTGGATAATGGTTTATCAATTTTGTTTATCTTCTCAAAGAACCAGCTTTTAGTTTTATTGATCTTTGCTATCATTTCATTCATTTCTTTTTCATTTATTTCTGATCTGATCTTTATGATTTTTTTCCTTCTGCTAAAT